>NC_046989.1:6434141-6549141 GCF_009769545.1 Cyclopterus lumpus
ATCTATTTTATTTCACTTAATATAATTAATATATTTTATTTCACTTTTTTTACATATATATATATATATATATATATATATATATATATATATATATCAAAATATATAAAACAGCTTTGGACATATTGAAGTATTTCGAATGTGTTGGTAACTCACAATAGTTTCACTGCTTTATCAACTACTAGCGCGGTACAGCTGACTTAAAGGAACCATTGTACCTTGAGTTACATGAAGGACTGAAGGGAAAGAAAACAGCCGGTTCTTGTGAAGGTATTTTTCCTTTTTTATTTACATTTACTAAAAGGAAATTCAAGACTTATATGAATGCTTTGCTTTAAGAGAAAATACCACTGCGGATATCTCCTCTCAATGTTAAACTGTATAACTCTCTTTGAAAAAGGAATAACATCTGCATTCCTAATAAAAGACAAGCTTGCTCAACTCATGTGTTGCAGCTATACAGCCTCTGTTGGGCCGGTGTGACCAGGAGCTTATTGGGGGCTAATTGTAGATAACCAATTCCCCTTCTATTTCAGGATGTAGATACACAAGGAGACAAGTTGAGATGCTACCTCCGAGAGATCCTCCTCTTAGTGAGTGTGCGACGCCCCCGACCGGCATCCTGCGACCGGCTTCATCTAATCATCCAGTCGCTGCATCCAGAAACCCTCCAGTGGGGGATGAGACTGAAGGAAGGCGGTCCAGCGGGTACAGACATACAGTATTAAGTGCTACACATTGAAGCGACGCTTCGACCCCTTAACGTACCACTTCAGTGCAACTGCCACCGCAGATGGAAGATGCCATCAGAGCGGCTGCTGGCTCCTCACATTTGGGCAACAACCAGCGAGTTAATAGCTTCAGTGCTCGCCCACATCCAAATAAAATGCATTTTAACTGTAAATCTCCACCTCTGCTTGCCTCCAACTACCTCCCATTTTCCACAAGGCCCTGCACTAGAAAGGATTATCGTGTGGGAAACCAGGAATGTGTTGACAAAGTGAATATAAAGAAAAAATGTTTACCGTATGTCCATTTTATTCATGCCATTTTCAGGACGTAATAGCAAACTTAAAGTCAACATTTGACATTGAACAGTAGTGTGCAGCATTTTTTTAAACGACGGCATAACAGGATGCACGTCTTCCTATGAACAAAGAGGACATGTTGGACGGGCGGTATTCCTCCATGAAGAGTAAAATAGCATGCTGTACATATTTGTAAAAACTCAACCATTTCGCAACTCCAATTCGTTTGTTGGGAACAAGAACACCCTTTTTCCACAATACATTTCTACTCCATCGGTTCGACGTTCTCCATTTTTGGCAAGGTCACTTAAATGAGTTTAGGGGACTCAAAAAAAACCCAGTAAAATCAAGAGTTTTTCAAGGCACAGCTACAGATAGGCACTTCTAGATTTGTGCGGCTGTTTGCGCGTTTGCAAAATGTCTTCTCTTCATTACTCTAAAAAAAAATAAGTGGTGCGAGTGCCTGAGGGAGTATTTTGGCTGTGTGTCATCATCTGGTTGGCTCGTAAAGCTGCAGGTCTAGCTTGACCCACACTTCTCCAGTGGGGACTTCGTGGAGCAGTAGGCGACGGTTCGCTGCACCTTTGCTCTCCATCTCTTTCTTTATGGTCGCCACAGGAACTTCAGTACGACCCAGGAAATCTGAAGAGGCAGAAAAACCGGTCGTTTAGTAAAAGTGATGAAAATGACTAAGAAATGCAACGTCTTCGAGGGATTTCAAATGTTAGCCGGGACTGATCGATACTGTTTTTGAGGATGATGGCACAATGTCAGTATGTCAACAGATAAAGAGCTTTTGCAGATAGAGATAATATGTGAGAAGCGAAGAACAGAAAGACAGAACACAGAAAAAAAGGGATCTCTGCGTACCAAAACCAAAGATGGAAAGGGTAACAATGTCTGTCGCTTAAAAAGCTCAAAAGAGGACATCAGCGCCTGCTTTGCAACCAGTTTCCTTCATTCTGTGGACAAATCGGCCAAAAAGCCGAACAATCCATCCTGTTTGTGTGAGAATATCTGCGTGTCTCTCCTCCACTGACCGTCTGGTGAGAACTGGTCTTTCTCAAACACAGTGATGCACAGGATGTCCTGGTAGAGGTCTTTGATGAAGAACTGGCAGTTGAAGTTCCACTTTGGGTTCAGAGTGTCGCCGATGGGTCGGGAGGTGTAGCACTGAGCCCCCATCGTCAGCTCGCAGTACGGGTTGCTCTTACCTGGTGGGGCACATCGTTAAATTAACTACACATTACTGTGAACATGGGATGGAAGGACACGAGGCAACAGGGAGGAGCGATGGGCTCTGTGTTCCTCACCGTTGGGTTTACAGGCTTTGAGCTCCTGGGCTTCAGTGACGGTCACCAGCAGTCGTCCGATACCGCTGGTCTTCAGGGAACGTGCTAACACACACACACACACACACACACACTAAGATGGACTGCACACATTTTTCAGCTGAAATCGCTGCTATTGTGACTAATGTGTGGACAAAACCGGTGCTTATACAATTCAGGGCGATTACAAATTTGACAAATACAAATGATCTTTCGTTATGAGAAAGGGATTTTTTTGCTTAAGGCAGAGCAAGGGTGGGTCTTTTTAACAAAGTTGTATTTCAGCCATAGCCTGCTAGATTTATTAAAACAAATCTAATTAAAAAAAATTACCATCACAATACACTTCATGGATTTTTGATTGATTTCAGTAATCCAATGTTCTCTCTAACAGTTGTTCCATCCTTCACTTTAGTTTGCGTCACAAAAGAAAGTAAAAAAAGTTAAGTATCTTAAAGTTGACCTATATAATTCAAGTTGGACATAATATCTCTTTCTTCTAAAATAGAGAGAGGCTACAATATTCATAACTTTGATATTTTTAACATATATTTTGAAATAGTTAATTCCACTTCGTATGTGCACATTGTGAAAACTTAATTAATATGGTTTTAATTTGGATGACACTGTCTTAAAATGATATCTTTTACCTCTTTTAGTTAATGGTGAGACGAGTTGTACCAAGTCTCTACAGTGTTGTATATTTTTTCTAAGTCAACAGAAGGGTATCGATAATGCAAGGGAAGGTAAATGTAATATATTCAACCACAATAACTATTGCACAGAATAGGTATGTGGTTGTAAAATCTGTATAATTCAATATGCGTGTGTCAGTATTTACACGTATCTCACTAACAATTGTACTGTGGTCCGCTTGTCTACAGAGATCAAATGCTCTAGAAGGACACGGTGAGGTTGTTCAGCACATGGTCATCAGGTTTACCTTGGTACGCCTTCTCTCTCTTTTTCTTCTCCGTCTCTATGAATTGTTCCGATGCTGCTTTGATCTTCTGGACCCACGTTGTCCTACCGACACAGTACACGCACAGATTATTTTAGACGATGTGAGGAGGTGATCGGTTATGAAGTTTGTGAATGTGTGCATGTGCGAGCGCACCTCTCGTTCAAGGTCTCGGTTTTGAGTGTGTAGACGCGATCGATGTGCGAGACGTGGAAGATCGGCTCATCGCTGGACGGGTCCGCCGGCATTTTTACCAACACCTCGTTTAGAAACAGTGGCTGGGGGAAGAAAATGAAGAGATGAATCACTTACGGACAGAAGTCCAGAGAAGGAAAACGATGAGAAGATTTCCCCTGCTGTATGCCATACATAATCAAAGCAGCGCATTTACTATTTTACCACCACAAAAAAGGTATTTATAATCCTGTGTAGGATAAGCGGCGAGCCTCTCGCTTACTGTTTTGTACATCTTCAGCTGGATGTTGGTCTTGAGGCTGAATAGCTTGTCTGGTCCTGAGGAGGAGAAGGGTTTGGCGCTGTGTGTGAGGAGGAGGAAGTCATTGAAGAGGAAAACCCACAGCTCCCTGCTGCTTTTGGTTTTGTGAAGCCGGCCGCTGTGGAGCAGCTTGCGAGGCCCGAGGCAATTAGTCAGCGAGTTGAAGACCAAGTGCTGAAAGATGGTAAAGACAGGCGTGACTGAGGAGGGGAGGTGGGAAAGGACAGAAAAACTATAAAGTACAGTAAGTGCTTTAGTGAAAAATGCTCAGCGGCTTCGCTACTCTACGTGTGCATTTGTTGTTGTAACAGAAAGGATCAATTCTGATGTGGAGGAGTTTGTTGTAAAGCAATCGAGCAGAATCTATACAACAGTGGCATCCCACATAAAATAACGGTACTTTACTGCAGCAATAAAACGTCAAATGTATCGACTACTGAAGAAAGGTCTGAATGTGTTTACCTCTATGGGTCCGTCACATTGCACGTGGCCCTGTATCCACTCCAGCCTGTCGGAGTTCTCCTTCTCCCGGACTCCCTCGTTGACCTGAGAGCACAGCTCCTCGGCCCGCTCCAGAGCCTCCCTCAGCGGGCTGCGGTCCGCATGACAGTCCGGGGTGTGCTCCAGGATCTGACCAACCAGGAGTCACACAGTGAATATCAGGGGGAAAAAAGTAGTGGGGGGGTGGGGGGTGTTTGTAACTAGACACACAGAGAATATTTTCCACATACGTTCTTTATGAGCAGGGGGTAGCGTGTGATCCTCTGCATGGGCTTGAGGAGGAAGCTGGACAGTGGCATTCCTTTGCAGCGGTAGTTAGTGGCAATCTTCTGCTCAAGAGCAGTCAGACAGTGAGAGAGGAAAAAAAAAGGGATTTCACTGTCTGTTTTGTCCCTTTGTTTCTTTAAAAAAATAAAAAATAACTCATTATCTGCACCCTGTACCTTGAGGAAGTCTTTGAAGTCAGGCTGGTTGTGGGTTCTGCTCTGCAGCAGGGCAGCGGCGTTGAGCTGGCAGGAGCAGAAGCGGATGTAAGGCTGCATGTGCGCGAGCTCCGAAGCCAACAGGTCCCCGATCAGCTGAACCGGCATGTTCTCTCCTTCGGTCTTTTTACGGACGAGCAGCGCTCTGGAAAACAGGGAGGATGAGGAGGATGACGTAAAACACGATTCTTGTTACATCTTCATTAGCAGATCAAAATCGTTTTATTTTTCCTTTAAATCATTTAATCATTTGCAGTTGCTTCCATTAACACATCGTGGATGACAACATACAAAGAAGAAGCAGAGTTTGTGCACATATCATTTCCCAGAATGCTTCATAAACAAGGGTTAGTGGTACCTACTTGAGTAATTTGGTGTTGCACACTATCAGGTCCCTCCAGTTCACAAAGATCACTCCCATCTCAGCTTCTGTCAGCCGGCCCGACTCGGACATGGGCTTGTAGAAGACCTAATGATGCAAATGGACGCAGAGATTAGACACTGCAGACAACAGCAGGTTCTGCATGCTTGCTCGTGTACGTTCGCACCTCGAGAACCAGCTCCAGGTCTTCCACGTAGGTCTCCTCAGTCTGGATGACCTCGTGGATGTAACCCTGCCTCTTCCTCTCCTGAGGGGTCATCGTGTCCAGCGTCATCAGGTCAGCGCACCCTACAGCGCATGCGTGCATGCAAAACAAGCAAACATGCGGGCCACGCATGCACCAAATGAACACACAAGCATGTGCATCACACACCAATACTTTACAGTCGGTCATCAACACAGTGTGTCTGAGGAAATATACAGCCAAAACACACAGGACACACAGGGCATGTTAAAATCTGCATTTATTATCGGCTCTATATTTTATTTACACTTAATGCACAGACAAGAGTGAGGCACGTTGTAGTTGCAGTACATGAACTCTGGGAACATAGCAGGCAATGCTAACGCTAAGATCACTGCTACCAAGGACACTGGATTAAAGAAAAGCACCTGTCATGGTGGAGTGCTCACACTCCTCATGATTGCATAGGCGTGAATGAGTAAAGTAGCCGATGCTCGAGGGAGAGAGCAGTGGAAGACTCCGTCGGTAGTCTTTGAGGTTCAAACTTGGCACAAGTTGGGAGGTGCACGTCAGCAGTGTGGCGTCATTATCTCTGACCAGTTGGTACGCTAACTAACGTCTGTGAGTTGTTTCTTCTTCTTTCTTTTTTTTGTTGTTGCTGGTGATATCACAGTTCAGTACAGGATGAGTGACGACATTAAATCGATTGGAAGCATTAATAAATGGAGGAGTGCATCATAAGTGAATAACACAATCACAATGAATTGGTTTTAGAACGAGCAACGTGTCAGCAAGCGGCAATCGAGGTTATTGGTGATCTTCACGTTGGTCCGTTTTTAATCAAGGTTTAGTGTTGTTAGTGCAAGAATGAGCGACCCTGTTCAGTTATACTGACTCGTAGCCTTAAATTAGAACAACTAAAGGACTTCAGTCTAATTTACATATTATTTTATATACTACGTCAAAAACATTTTTTTGTGATTCATATTTCCATTCATCTTTCGCAAAAAAAACTACACATTTCATGCTTTTGCATCAGAGGGACAAAAGCCTCCGAAACACGTCTAGCCGCCTCGGCCTCCCTCGCTCCCCCGGCTAATTAGTTAGTCAAAGAAAACAACAAAGGAAAAACGCAGCAGAGGAGCGAGCGAGGGGGATACGGGTGAGTAAATAAATGCCTTTCAGATAATGACGAAGAGGAGAAGGTAGAGGAAGCAAAAATAAGTTTTTAAAACAGAGAACGACAGAGTTCCAAACGAGTGAGGTGGAAAGCGCAGAGCCGGGCTGCTGTTGCTGACGGCTGGGCTTCCTGTTGCGATAGGGCAATTCAGATTGGCTCAGACAGGAGGAGGAGGAGGAGGAGGAGGAGGAGGAAAAAGAAGAGAAGGAGTAGAGAGGAAAGCCAGCGTTACTGTCCTACAGAGGAAACAGAAGACACAAAAAAAAGAGATGACGTGGAGGAGCGGGAGTGGGAGGTGGAGTGAGATGAAGGAGAGACGGAGAGACATTAATATAGTTTTAATATTAATGCTAGACTCCTACATGGAAGTGCATTAATAATGTATTTCTGGAAATGTAAATGTTGTTACTAATCATATCAGCTGGAGCGTGTGTGTTTTCTTTCTCTCTCTCTCTCTCTCTCCCTCTGATGAAACGCAGCCGTCGTGTGTGCCGGGGAGTGTATGAGTTCACGTTCATGAGAATTAAAATGTCATTGTGTTTCGTTTCGTGTCTGCGGCTTCAACAAGTTCCTCCTAATTAAACGCCAGCGTGTTTACTCTTGTTAACAGAGATCGACTGCTGTGGAGAGAACATGCAAGCTATGAATACTAATTCAAACATACGCCTCTTGCTTAACAATTAATCGCCACTCTAAGGAAAAGAAAAAGAACAAGAAATCCGGCCAGCTACGCGTCAATAAGTGAATTACACCCAACAGAGCAGTCACCAGTGTACTGTACACACAGCTGTGTGCATGGTGGGAAAGTTAATCTTACATTATCTTTACCTCCCATATCAATCTCCCAGTCAAAATGAAATGTGACTCTTAATTTGAAAGTGATCCGTGGTTGTTCCCTCTTGCTCTGTGACCCAGTGGATTCGTTGGAAAAGACATTTTGGGAAAAATGCTCATTCCCCTTCTTGCCGAGAGTCAGATGACCACTCTCATATCTCAACGCTAACGTTAGCTTAGCGCAACATAAAGAGTGACAACGAGGACATTCGACCTTTGGATAGAGAGAGCAAGACCAAGATCTCCTCTCTGCTTCCTGTCTTCATGCTAAGCTAACCGCCCGCTGGCTCCACCTTTAGTTCAGACAACAGACCGGCGTTCTCGGCAAGAAGACGCACAAACGTTGTTCCCAAAACGTCAAACTATTCCTTTGAATGATTTTTTGTAATTGTTGGTTAGACGTTTCAGGGACACTTAAAAAGGCAAAATAAAATGTTTAGTTAATTTAGGTAATTTGAGGTGTGAGACGCCAATCATTCCAATAAGAATCCGGACCAACGTATTTGGGGATGGAGCCTTTTAAGTGTGGTGGGTTCATGTCCACCAATTAGTGACAGGAAGCGACTCTGTTGATCTTACCGTCAGTCTCTCCATGCCCTGACATGGATGAGGTCTCTACTGTGCCTGCAGTGAACCAAGTCAACCAATCAGATTGTCAGCAACAAGAGAGACATTTCTTTCTCCAGCTGATAAATACAGCACTCCCGAACTAATTCAAACTATGTGTGTGAATTATTGATTTGCTATGTATGTAGACAGATAAATATTGTCCCTCGGTGAAAATCTATAATGGCAGAAGAAAAACAAAACCTGAGGTTTACTCACATTGCTGACTGGGGTCTGATTCTGTTGTCATCTTGATGTAATTGGTGGGCAGCAGGCCCGTGACCCCATTGATGTCTGCTTTCCACCAGTCAGGGTTGGTCTTGTCCAGGATGCTGATCAGCTGTCCCTTGGAGAAGCTCAGCTCATCTCGATTGGCGGCCGTGTAGTCGTACATTGCAATAACTTGGCACACTGAGGGTTCAGAGGCACACATGGTGTTTTATAAAGACGTGAGTTTCAGGGCGTTGAAAAGTCACATGGTTCAGTCTACTGGATTTGTGCTGTCGCGGAGTGGATCCAGGACAAGCAATGCTGTAGACTCTAAATCTCGTTGAATGTTAGCTATATATTGATAATACCAATCATTTGTAAGGTTTTCTGGAATAATTGCTGGACAAAATAGAGCAGTAATTGGATATTTGTAAAATTAACAACAATGCTCTTTAACCACCAAATGAAACTACATTGTCCAATTCTGATTTGTATACACTCATTCCAGGTTAGTCAGTCACTTATATTGAGCGTCACAGTAATTTAATAGCATTCTGGTATTTGCACCATACTCGTTTCATGCATTAATGCACTTTTGTTTGGTTAAATGTCACAATCAGACTCATCAGCAGCTTTTGGCGTCGTCGTCGAAGTAATCGTGGCCAAGAAATATGTGTCCGCTTGACTACGTGAGACGGAACTGATGGATCACTATGTTCAAAGTGTGTCAGCACCTGGCAGAGGGGAGGGGGAGGGCTTGCTGCTGGAGGGACCGAGGAGCTTGACGTGAGAGGAATGAAACCAGCCTCTCTGCCGCTTCTTGCCTCGAGCCTGGAGGGCAAAGAGCCAGTGAGAAATAATCAGTCGCCCGCTGGTTCACTTCTGAGATGTAAAATGGATGAATTGATTTTTGTCGGGCGCTGAGAGCTGAACCTCCAGAGTCTCAGCAGGACAAACAACCGGTACCGAATCTTGAAGGGTCTTTACTGGGAATTTATATTCGCTACCTTCATAAATCAAGCCAAAGCTCAAGCCTAAAGTCTGTGAAATGTCTAATCCCACTTGACTGACCTTAATACAAATGTAAATCAGCATATGAGGCAGTTAGGGCATTGGACAATTTGACAAAGCTGTGGTAATCCGACAACAATGTAAATTCAAATTTGGACTATCTTGTCGTAGCTGTCCCCTCGCTGCAAACTTGACTCATTACGGTCTCATTACTGTCAAACTGTTCGCTACAGCGGCCTGGATCTGACAGCAGAAACAAAAAACATTGTGATACACAAGACACACTAAACCTGACTGTGAACCTGTGTTGCGTCACATGTTTCTTTGAATCTATTAATAAAGCATTTGTTATTTTTCACATTATTCATCATTTCAATTGACATTTTCCCAGCATTCTTCAAACAGAGGAAGAAAAGACCGTCCGTGTGGATATTCAAATATTCTCCACCATGACGGATTACTCATACATATACAGCGCTCCGACGTGCATTTGACCTTGAACTGCACATCAGCATTAACAGCTGTAAAACCTTGTTACTGAGATTTTAAAGTTTTAACATTATTCTTTTATTCCTATGTTCTTATATATATATATATATATATATATATATACACACACACACACACACTGACCTGCAGTTCCCCGAGCCACCAGCCAGTGGAGTTCTTGGCCAGGACCACAATCAGTTGCCCTGGAGACAGATGCAGCTGATGCATCGTCGGGGCAACAGCGGTGGAGGTGGTGGTGGTGACTGCCTGGGCTATCTCTGTTGACAAAACAGAGATAGCTGAGGGGGGATTTAGATCAGGTAAATGTCAAGAGCATAACAGAGTTAATCAGCAGACTCATAGTCTTTGTGTGTCTGTGTGTGTGTGTGTGTGTGTGTGTGTGTATATGTGTGTGTGTGTGTGTGTGAGAGAGAGAGAGAGAGAGAGAGAAAATCGCTGTCTTACCAGGCTTTTTGATTAGAGCTCCAGGTTTTGACACCTAAATTAATTAAGTAACAGTACATTAAGGAGTAAAGTAACAAATAAGTCAATTGTATTTCAAATATATATACACACACATAATAATAATAATAATAATAATACGTGCATATCACAGGTTTACGGCTGACTGATCTTTGCAATATTACTTAACATATAATGTACTTTATACAATTAATGAAATTAGAAAAGTTAATCTGTGTCACCTCTGGTTCAACAGGTCGGACATAGTTAGAGGGGAAAACCCCGGTCTGATCCCCGATGCATCCTCGCCACCATTCTCCTTCCCTTTCCGTCACCGTGACAACGTCTCCCTCAACAAACGTCAGGTCCCCCGCCTCCGGGCTCTCATATGTGTACAGAGCAACATACTCTGGTTTGGATCAAATACAAGAGCGTAAATCAGAGCAATGTGTCCGACAGTTGGCTTGTTGTCATAATTACACGTAGAGACTTTCTTTCTACATGTTAGCTATTCTTACCTTCTAGCTGAACAGTGTCAGATGTGTCATCCAAACTGGAATGGGAACAACACATAGTCAATTTAGTCTTACACTCAGCGGACATCAGAGAGGTGTGTGTGTGTGTGTGTGTGTGCTCTTGTGTGTCCTCATACTCTGTATTGCCTCCCGTCTCCACGGTGACATAGCTTTTTGGGAACCATCCCTGAGTCCCGTTGAGCTGTCCCAACCACCAGTCCTCCCGCTGCTGCAGCACGCCGATGACGTCGCCCTGGGAGAAGCTCAGCATCGCGGTGACGACGTCACCCGTGCCGGAGGCGAGAGTGAGGTTTGTTTCTGAGGTGGCTGACCACGAGGAGACGGCTCGAGCCAACAGAGGGGCGGAGGACTGAGGAGTAGGATGAGAAGGGCAGCAAGGTTTCACATGAGAGTCGAGCAATTCTTCTATGAAATCAAGGAAAACAAATCAAATCAAATTTTAAAAAGAACTTTAAATATCTCGGATCACCTGGCAATTTCTGACCGTGAGATCTACTAACCTAGAATTATTTTCCTGTCACCCTGAGTCCACAACCATTTTTATGGGCAAAATACAGTTATTTACCTCGCAGTAAAGCGTTCATTGTGTGCTTTTTCATATTGCTTTGCTGAAACGGTGTGCTCGTGCCTTAGATAAAGCAATGCCCTGTTCTAAGCAGCAGAAGATTAAACCGTCAGTACAAACACAAGCGACTTAAGACTCGACCCACAAAGACTTGACTCGGACTTGCCAAAAATGACTTGTGAGTATCTCTGCTACTAACTGATGTTATCTATTGGGAGATGGAGATCTATAAATGTCTGCGTGAGCCACAGAAAGGCAAACAGAGACTCTCATAGGGAAAAGCTATTAATATACAGCCGTGCTGCTGCTGAAGATGTACTGTATATATATGTGTGTGTGTGTGTGTGTGTGTGAGAGATGGTGACGGCAGCAGTGTGTGTACCAAGCCAGACCCAGATAGTTGCCTGCCAAAGCTTGTTTATAGCTCAGAGATACTATCAAGGCAGACATCACTAAAGCGACAGAGCAACCAGCTGTAACCACAAAGTTGATGTGGCAACATATTTGCAAATAGCTGCTTATTTACACATGCAACAGCTACAGAGAAACATTGACATTCATTCAGTCATGTCTTTGGTCACCTGGCGGAAAGCACGTCCAATATTCAATCTCCTGAAACCAGTAAAGTTGTGGGACGGAAGAACCAAAACAATGAGCTGAAAGAAGCTAAACAGCTCCGAAGAGCGGAGGGGAACCGCAGCATTTTATAACTCTCTGGGTGTTACAAGAAATCTAATTACAAGAGATTTATTTCCCATTTTAATTTATTCAATTGTTAATATAAAAGTAATAACTATTGCGGCTTCAATCTGATAAAATGGCAGCACTGAGAGACCGTAGCTTATTAAAAGGGCTTTTGAAAAAGACATTATGGAGAACTTTCTGTCGTTGTCATGCCTGAACAAAAGAGAGTAATACAGAAGGGATAGAAGCAGATAACTCCCACGTTGCTCCCGTATAAACGTGGCTACGCATCCCCAGAAATAGAACGCTAATCTCTGAACAGACAAAGCAACAAAACAGGGTTTTAATTTGCATCCGGAGTAGGTCACCTAAACGTGTATCTGTCCATCAGGAGGGAGCTTTTCTTTTAAAGGAAACTTAAGTTAGCCCCAATTCCCCCGTGTGCCCGGAGTTAAAAGTAAAGTTGAGCGTTACCTGTGACGCGTTCGATTGGGCAGGAACAGTGATGTCACATGCTGCCTTCTTGTCTGGGACTCTGGGTTAAACAGGAGGGACACACCATTCAAGAAGGAGCGCACACAAGACAAGGCTAGCATACATAGCAATGCCCAAAGCATGACGGCTTATAAACTAGCATCGTGGTTCTCAACCTTTTTTCAGTGATGTACCCCCTGTGAAATATTATTTCAGCCAAGTATCCCTCCCAACCTATTTTTGATTGATTATTTAATATTTATTGTTATCAGTGTCCGATTTTAATGTAAAATATATAAAATTCAGTTTATGAATTTACACTTATATTTTATTGAATATTTGTTAAATAACAATATTTAAAAGATTTTTGAATGGATGTCTTTCCGTTACCTTGTGTTAAGTGGTGGCGGCGGCGGACAGGACGATTTTCCAATTGAAGAAGGGACGGGTGTCTTGGTAGTGGAGGGTGTTGGACATTTCTCTGCGTAACTCTGGGGGAACCAGCCCCTGTTTCCATGGTAACTCCCGCAAAACCAGCCAGGCTCACCGACGGTCTGCTCATCCACCTGCGTCGTGAAAAAAAAACACGGTTTAATCACCGGCAATTAGCCATAACAAGCCGACGATGATGAACGCGTTGTTTAACAGCGGCAGTGGTTTTTTGGACCGACAAGGAACAATAACTACTACAGAGCAATCATACATACAGATATCCATCTAAACCATCGGACAATGCTTTATTTTTAATTGACTGTGTTCAATTCTATCCTGCATCTTTTTACCAACCCATGCTCATCAAATATTGTATTAAAAACTAACAAATATTAGCACCTCTAAGTTAGCTACTACTGTAAGCTAAGTTAATTAATAGAGTAATATCTTTCATCTAGTTACTAGATGAAAGATACAGATGTTTGAATCCCATAGTCACACATCTACTAGAATCTAGTAGATGTGTGACTATGGGATTCAAACATCTGTATCTTTCATCTCGTAGACGTGTGACTATGGGATCCAAACATCTGTATCTTTCATCTCGTAGACGTGTGACTATGGGATCCAAACATCTGTATCTTCCAGTGCGAGTGTGTGTCTCGTACCTCTATCAGGCCGTCTGCGTCGATGCTCAGCTCGTCTGCGTTTCGGGCCACAAACGAGTACAGAGCTCGATACGTGGTCAGCTTGGAGGGGCGCTGAGCATCCAACACCGGCTGTTGTTCTCCTCTCTCCTGCTCTTCTTTCCTTCTCCTCTCCTCCTCCTCTTCTTTCCGTTTCCTTTCCTGCTCCTCCTCAATCTTCCTCTTCTCTTTCTCCTCCTCCTCCCTCTTCCTCTTCTCCTTCTCCTTCTCCTCCTCCTCCCTCCTCCTCCTCTCCTCTTCCTGCGCTTTCTCCTGGGCTGCTTGGAGGCAAGCCTGTGCCTCCCTCTCCTCCTCCTCCTCCCTTTGTCTGGCCCTCTGCTCCTCCAGGAGCCTCCTTTGACGCGCCTCCTCTTCCTCCTTCTCCTGTTGCTCTCTTCTCTCTTGCTCTAGCTTTGCCTGTCTGTGGAAAGTACATTTTGTAAAGCCCGACATAAAAAATGTGTTTCGTCGGAAATGAAGGTCACCAGAAATATCCTGGAGAAACAAAAGCCGATTCAAATAAAAGCACAGTGCGAATCATTTGCAGTCACACTCACCTGGCTGCCTCTTCTTCCTCCCTCCTCTTCCTCTCCATCTCCTCGTCCCTGCGCCTCTGCAGCTCCCTCAGTTTCTCTTCTTTGACTCTGTGCAGGTCGACCAGGACAGCCTGCTGCCTCACCTGCTTCTCCCTCAGCTCCTGATGCAGCCACAGAATGTACCGTGCATTAGAGAGATATCAAAGACACAAGCAACCACCATTTCAACGATGCAGAAGACGGTGTTATGATCAGACACGAAACACAACACAAGCGCCAACGACAAACAAGCCAAAGTAGTGGATGCACAGGACTGTACGTTACATTTGTGCTCAATGTATAGACAGATTTGGATGTGTTGCAAAGCTCATATCTGCATACAGTATGATACACATATTTGATGCAATAGTACTAATACAATCATATCCAAACAAGCAAAATGGCTCAAAAAAGCAGCCATTTACAGGCACATGCAGAGGTGTGTGTGTGTGTGTACACGGCGAGTTCATTTGGTCCCTTGTGCAAGTTAAGCGTGTGTGTGTGTGTGTGTGTGTGTGTGTGTGTGTGTGTGTGTGTGTGTGTGTGTGTTTTACCCTCAGGGTGCATCCTGTTTACACAAAAGAACACAGGCGAGAACAAATCCCGCAACAAAAAAAAAGGAAGACATGGTACCAAAGGAGGGCTCCGTTTAATAATGAGTCGAAAGAAAGAAAAACAACCCCAAGGATGAGCGAACAGATCGAATCATCACGGGATGAAAAGGAGAGCAAGATTGAAGATTGTGGCAAGAGGTGAGATGGAAAAAAAAAACTAATAAGGAGGAGGGGTGAAAAAGATTACACAGTCAGAGGGAGAGAGAGGAAGAGATAGAGGGAAGGAGGAAGAAGGATAACCTTGATGAGAAGGAAGAGCTGGGTAAGGCAGGCCAGCAGAGACAGAAGGCCCCGCAGGAGACAGTCATCCATATCCCCAAGCTATGACAACACAGTGTGATGATGCAGGAAATGGAAAGATGGAAGAGAACAGAGGAGGGTAGACAATCAAGATAAAAGTCGAGTTGTAAGACGGATAAAAGAAGAAAAAGGAAAGCAGAAAGAAAAAGAGCCATCGGAGAGAAACACAATTAATGGAAAAAAAACCACGGCGAGAAGAAAGATTTCCAGGTGGAGGAAAGCAGGGGGAGGAAAAAAGACAGAGGAGAGAAGGAAAGGTGTTAGAAGATATTAAAAAGCATTGGAAAAAAAAAACGATATGGAAAACGATAGAAGAGATAACTGTTGTTACTGCAACTTTTAGCATTAGATTGACGATATGTTGAAAGGAGATATGACATCATCCATCACAGGTATTGAATACTCGGCGTGTGCGAGTGCAATAACAAGGTTTCTCTTTTCTTTCCTGAGGGGCGAAACTCCAAGCAGCGTTTTTTCACTGTGAAACTCCCTTTTCTGTTTTATTCCAACAAACCGAACAAAAAGAAAGATAATATTGGTGTAATCCCTTATATAGTTGGATTGCTTTATTTTGTCGTGTTATTATGATTATACCCAACTTCTATCTTGATTCATGGGGAAATTATTTGCTTTCTTGCAGAGAGTAAAATGAGAGAATTACCACTTTCGTGTCTGTGCATTAATTTCGGATTGAGCCAGTAGATCATGTTAAATTGACATAATGATTGGAAACGGGGGAATACAGCCAGTCTGGCTTTCACGGAGCTACTCTCTACTGGCCTGACCTTGCTCCTCGCCCTGGTGTACATTGGGTGGAGTTGAACTCCATTGCAAAAGGTCGTTACCCGCCTCCATATCCCAGATAAGTCTGTGCCCATCACTGACCTTAAGCTCCTTGTTGTACTGCTCCATCTGGGACAGTTTGTCGGTGGTCTCCCTCTCCAGAGTGTCGAGCTGGTCCTTCAGCCTCCGGCAATTCCCTCCTTTCTCCGTCACAGTCCCGGTCAGCGAGGTCAGAGTCGTCGCTACAGGGCAAAGGTCAAAAGGTCAGAGGCCGGCGCAAGGGTTCAGTGACCGATGACCGTGTGTTGTGCGACAGGCGTTTGTCACCCACGGGGGATTTTGTTGAGGTTGATGTTTCTTAGCTTCTCTGTCAATCTTTGCTGTTCTGGGACCAGCTGGGAGAGCTTCGTCTGCCAGTCCTATGGCAAACACAGAGGCACACACACACAAGCAGAACATGAGAAGAAGAAAAAACAAACATTCATGGGGAAAAATTGAATAAATGTTTGACAGGGAGGAAGTTGAAGCGAAAGCATTTCTTCAAACCTCAAACTGAAGCTGCAGTGTGTTGATCTCTATGATGCGCGAGTCCCTCTTCTGATTGACATGGTCCACCTCCGCCTTCAGAACCCGCCTCTTGCTCTGAGCGTCACGGAGACGGTCTGAGATCTGCTTGTGCTTGTTTCCCTGTGAGGCCAGGTGACACATATCTCAGTGTGTGTCCATGCCTTCTGAAGAAGAGCTTGTTTCTGAATGTCTCACCACATCCTCCAGCTCCAACTCTAGACTCTTCTTTTTGGCCCTGAGTCGGAAGATCTCCTCCTGCTCCCCACATTTCCTCCTGCCCAGCTCCTCTCTCTTCGCACGCTCCCACTCCTCCCTGTGCTGGCGCTCCATCTCCTGCTTCGCCGCCTGTAAAGCACAAAGGAACACGGTCATCCCCGAGACGTGGCAGCCTAGACGTTCGGCATCTCACAGACGGAGGCCATTTCTCCAGCTCACCTCCTTCCTCTCCAGCTCCCTCAGCCTCTCCTCCTCCCTCTGTCTCTCCATTTCTCTATGACTCTCCAAGCGCCTCTCCTCCGCAAGCCTCCTCCGGTTTTCCTGCTCCCTCGTCTCCCTCTCCCTCCTTTCATGAGCCTCCCTCGCCTCCCTGTCTCTCCTATCCCTCTCCTTTCTCCGCTCTTCCTCCAGAGCCAGCCGACGTTTCTCCAGTTCGGCGCTGCCTCGCGCAAAGTTCGCCTTCAGCTTGTCCTCAAAGGACACTAAGGAGGAGAAAAGACAGACAGATGTGACACAGAGGACGACTAAAGACTTGAATTGTAACGTCACGGGTGCCATACCGCTGCTCTTGTTCTTTTGTGCAGGTTCTATCTCGAGTGTTTCTATTAGACAGGGGGTTATGTAGGGCCCCGTCCCATTAACAAGCTCACTGGGCTTGATTCCACCTCTGAAAAAAAAGAGAAAAGAAGGAAATATATATATATATATATATAATAATGAATGTATGAAATAATCCATTGAGTGTGTCTATCTGTGTGTGTGTTACCTGAAAGAGGGAGGCACCAGGTCTTGAGGCAGTGTGAGGGGTAGTGGTCGGCCAGTTTTGGCCATGTCCACGAGGTGCATGGCCAGAATGAACTCATCAGCTTGCAGCTGACCGTCCTTGTTCACATCTGCCAAGGTCCTATGTACGCACAACATATTAAGTCACATTGTAGAGCAATAAAGATAAAAAAACGTGTTTTTTTGTGAGAATATCATGACTTTAAAGCAGCATGAGGCTGTAAAATTAACAAGTTATCACGTCGTAAAGTTGTGATGATGAATGACTTAGCAAACAGTTGCCTATTTACTCCTCCAGCACACACAGAGCAACATTAACATTCATTTGCATGAATGTTTCTGACCACCTGGTTCATAAATCCTTTACTAACACTCATTTAGCTTCCACCACATCCCGAAGGGAAGACTTTTTACTCCTCTTTAGATGCTCAACGCGTCACTATGTTCATCAGCTACATGCTAACTTGGTCTGTTTGCCTTTTGGTGATGAGAGCATTGAGATAAACCACAATAATGAGCTAAAAAGCTGGTTTGCTGTTTATTATATGATATTCTACTTTTTTTTGTTGTTAAATGATAAACCAAGTTGCATTAAATCTCACACACACACACACACACACACACACACACACACACACACACACTATACTCACCAGATGGTGGCGAGCTGAGTCTGGGTCAGGTTGGACGCAATCAGCGCATTTCTAACCTGAGGTCCTAAAAATGACATCAGGAATAATAACACAGTGAATTCCCACGCCACCTGATGTGGACGTGTTTGCCGACGTCGGACTTCCACGTTCTGTCAAGTGGGCTTAAGGGCACTGACAAGAGTCCGTGAGTGCATGCGTGTGAAGTGAAGAGTACGCTCAGTCAAACTTTGCCAATGCCATGCTCAGGCGGTCCTGAGAACCTCCTGTTTATTTTAGCTGGTGTGTGTGTGTGTGCGTGTGTGTGTGTGTGTGTATGTATACGCGTGTCTGTCCCGGGACCCACCGGACAAGTAGCCACTCATGAGCTTGTCGAGCGTGTTGAACTGCTGACGGTACTTGAGCCTCGAGCCCTGCGGGACGGCCCAATCGCATGCACCCGTCTTCGGAGAGTTACTGGCCAACGACGTGGTGGAGGAAGAGTTTGAACTACGAACGGAGAGTACAAAGAAAAAAAAAGAAGAGGCATGACGTTACACCAAGATATCACCTAAAGGGAAATTACACAACAGTATTGCATGGTCAGCGTTCCCGTTCTACCTTGCATTCAAGCCTCGACTTAAACCCTCTAATTGCTCCGAGACTCCCTTGTGTTATCTCCCAGCTCTTAATTAGCTGTAGCGGAAGCAACCGGCCACGTAGACAATGACTCTCTGAAACGAGGCAGCGCCGTACTCTCGGGCTACGCTAATCAGCCCTTCTGTTTTCATCATAAACAATGCCTCTGCAAGAATAGCAATAGGATAGGCCGGGTCGATGGCGTTCATTTGAGAAGAATTTACTTTTTTTCTCCATCATTATAGCTGGCTGGAAACATGCAACACTCCCCTGAAATGGAAGAGGGTTCAGGGAGACAATGGGAGATGAAGTGCGGGATCCTGCCTCCGCCGTAGGGATTGTGTGTGTTTGTGTGTGTGTGTGTGTGTGTGTGTGTGTGTGTGTGTGTGTGTGTGTGTGTCACCAGGAGGGTAAAAGTCCCTTATAATAAAACTTGTTATGGTTCTGGGGGAAGAAAAAAAAACACAAAAAAAAACACAGGACAAGAAGATGCTTTTGCACACTGTGGAAATGCGAGTCGCATACCGGTCACTACTGTTGTTCGACTTATCGCCCACTTGCATTCAGGACGCCTCTCCTTTCCTTTACTGTATATCTATAAGGTTTCATGTATTGTTTGTTATATGTGTTCCCCTTCTGGGACAAAAATAAAGTTGAAAGGTTAAAGTGATGTGTGGATGGCCGCTGGATCGACCTGTACTGGTATTTGACTTCCCAACACGCCTTCCCACCTTTACACATGAGGACCAGGACTAACACTGGGCCATTTAAAACAATGCACTCACAATGAAATCAGATACTACCCCCTAGTCATTTTCCTAAACCACACACAACACCATGAGAAAGATCAAAGATATTATATATGCTATTATCTTTTTTTGAAGGGAATCTGATCATTACTGAATCTGCACAAAACCTCCCGGACTCTGGTTTCTTCTTTGTTTACTCCTCATTATGTCCCACGACTGAAACTGCTCCAGGCAGACTTAGTTAAAGTGCTTTGTGCTACAAACACAAGCAACAGTGACTGCCATGGACGTAGGACTCCAGTCGCTATCTCACACTTCCACTTCCCTTAGAGATTCGCTGACATTCACGGCTGATAAGGTATATGGCATTGTCAGCATATGTGACACCCCCCGCTGGTGACAAGTTATTAGAAACCTAAACAACAGTGAATATATAGCAGTCTACTATCTAACATGTTTTGGGACTGATGTTAAGTCCTAAAAACCAAATTAAAAATGTTGACCGGATCATGGCGCTATAAGAAAAGCCAGTCATGACCCAATTTAATTGCAATCCAAATCAGTAACTGTTGAGCTAAAACATTAATGAGTAGGACCGGCTCTGTTTACTTCACAGTAACAGTTCCCTCCTCCCTTTGCCTCTAATGTTTGTGCCTCTAAACAAGCCCACTTCCTAAATGTTGCCAATCTGATTTCAAAGCGCCCTTCCTGCTCCCTCTGTTATCTCAGGGTTTCATCTCTGCCTGCATTCTGATCCTCGTCCCTTCCCCTGCTTCCTTGTAAGCACAGAATGAATGGGCTGGCAGTGTGCAACTCAGACCAGCGTTAATAGCAGCCTTTCCCTTAAAATACCTGCATAATAAATGGGGCTTTTTTAGAACTCAGCTCCCACGAATCCAACTTGGAAATTGAGTGCTTGGTTCTAAATTGATGTTTTCTGGAGGAACTTGACGTGCTGACAGGGAACGTTCAAAATGAAGAGAAATTCTCGTTAATGCTATTATCCATTTACACTCTCACCTGCTGGATCCAAGGTCCAGAAGAGAGTTGGCGTTCGACATGCCGGTGGACGGAGAGAACGCCGTGGGAGAGGAAAAGCCAGAGAGAGGGAGCGCTGCAGATAGGGTTGGAGGCAGTTGGTTAACAGTCACATTTAATTTGGACATGGTGATATGAGAAAACAATCTGCTGAATGCTTTAGTGCATGCACGTAAACACAAGTGTGCATGTGCTTTGCTTTTTTTTTTTTTAAATATGCAATCAATCTCTGACATACTATGAGCAGAGTGCAGCTGCCCTTGAACGTGCGTACGTCTAATCTTATCTCCTCATACTTTACATTCGCAGCACACAGAGCTCCAGCGGCAAGGTTATTGACATCTGTTTTTTAAAAAACAAACGGATCGTTGTTTTCTGCAACTCTGCGCCACAGACGGTTCCGTCTGGAAAGCCGAGGCAGTGGCACTGATATATTCCCCCCCCCTTATTTCAGGGGAGGAAGGATGAAGATCGAGGGTGCATCGAATAGGAGAGAAAAGTCACGCTAATTAGGTTGCACACTTCACAGCCGAAGAGGAATTGCGAACAGGGTGAGAATAAAGAGAGCAGCCAAAGGACAGATGGAGGAGGTGAGAGAGGAAGAGTGCAGATAGTCAGATAAAAGATAAATCCCCACCACAAGAAAACAGACTAAATGAGTATACATCAGATAGGTGCATCCACGCCTGATATTAAGGTTTTTACTGTGGTCACATATCTCCTTGCATACTGCAAGATCCATCCACTCAAGTCAGATATAAAACCTCAGGGAGTAGACGCGGTGCAGCCCTTTCATGTTATACGTGTGAACTGCACTGCATTACACCGCACCACAAATGCACACGAGCTGAATGAATAACTGACCCTGCGACACTAAACATTGCACACCAGGATTGGTGTTACACCAGCTATTCATGAATCCTTCCTAAACTCTTCGTAACTACTTGTTAGTTTCAAACCAATGATCGTCTCGGTCAAGCTGCACCAGACTTAAAAAGGCACAGTGTGTATACTGTAAGTATATCGGTGCTAAATATCCCTTCGCTCACTCCTCCCTTTCCAAAGACCCCTGCGAGAGCAAAACCGTGGTCAGCGTTGTAACGCTCAGAGGCCGCCCATACCATAATAACACTATTTTTAAGAGCAAGTGAAATGGTTTAGCACTCTGCTGCTCACGGTACTGCAGTTTCACAAGCGTGTCTGAGAACTACTGTTGCCTTCAGGTTATGTAAAAGAAACCGCAAAAAAGTTTAGCTGTCAAAGAGGTAGGTCCAATTTTACTGCCAATCCTTTATTTATATATGCATACATGGAGAAATCAATGTGCTTCAGAGTTAGTAGTATTAATGTAGTTTGGAATGAGCTAATCTAGCCGACTAGCTATTTAGTAATATTAATTCAGTCCGATGCTCTTAGCATAGTGGTTTGTAATTAAGGTATATTGTGTTATTTTAGTGAGGGAGAGTTGAACATCTTCCCAGTTTACATCATAATTTAACAGCCTTTTGAATAAGTAATTTGTCAACCTATTCTGATATTACGTTTGCTTTGCTGCATAATCTCCATTTAGTAATATATCATGTTATAACTAGACTTGTAGTTTGGACCTACAATGAGCCGCTCCGACAACATGGAAGGACGTTGGGACGTTGTGAACTTTTGAGTAAATTTACACCTAAAATTTCAAGCACCCAAAAAGATGAGAACATACATAAACACATTTATTCCTCTCATTTTACCTGGATCTGTGTTCCCAGCTGTAATGCTATAGTAATAAGTTTATTTGAATGCGTGGAAGTTATCAATAGCACAAGCCTCTAATTTATGCTCCCTCTTAAATTCTTTAACCTCCTATAATCTCCTCTGTTTTCCCCATTTAATCTCATTTTGTGATGCGTGCCATGGAAACATCTCGGTTACTCTGGAACATAATCAAACATCTGCGCATATTCGCTTTTTATAATCCCAGGTTAAATTGGAATGAATCGGTGCTAATCCACTTATAAATATCTAGCTGTATTTGCCCCGTGACCAAATCAGAATGGTTCCACTGCAGAACCAACCTGAATTGTTGGGAACAAGAGGTGGGGTGAGGAGGTTGAAATTGCCGTTGGGGAGTCCAGGGTTTCCCAGGCAGTTGATGAGGGGCAGAGTCATTGGCGTTGGCACAAGGGTTTGCACGGAGTGCATGGAGTGGTTAGCCGCAATGGGTGTTAGGATGGGCATGGCGGACCTAGCTGACATGGATGACAGACCAATTGACAGGTTTGGCATAGAACCCATTCCTGTAAGGAGGAAACACACACATGTAAACATGAACTGATCAAGAAGAACTTCAGAAGATCAAGAACAACTAACTTATAGTTGGGTAACTTCCATTTTTACCATAACTCAACTGAGGGAAAAATCACTTTTTGATGCCTGGGATTCTACACAAGCATCCGATTTTGAAATAGAACTAAAGTTCTAGAGTTATTTTCTGAAAGATACAGTTGTGAGAGGAAGAGTTGAGAGATGTCGTGGTTTTGAAATTGGATTGTGGCTGTGAAATCCCCTGAAAAAAACAATCTTTACCAAAACGTGCTGATGAAGGGATGGTTGGAGCAGAATTGGAGACGGGAGGTTGCTTCATGGTGATTGGCAGGACAGACGGTAAGTTCCGGCCCTGAAGCTTGAGTTTAATGAGCTTCATAGCGATGGAAAACTCCTGTCTGTCCATCTTCCCATCGCCGTCCATGTCAGCTAGGTTCCTACAGGAGAAGGAGAAAGAGACCGCTGACTCATAATATGATCTGTTTATAGTAAAGTGTGCATTCCTTGTCTTCTTCTTTCTTTATTGAGACAGTATACAGGGTGAGGGTTACACAAAGCTCTGTTCTGATTACAGTACACACACACACACACACACATACACATACGATGCTGGTGCTTACCAGATCTCAGCCAGCACAGAAGGAGGCAGGCCGGACTGGAGGAAGAATTTCCTGGCTTGTTCTCCTGGAGACAGACAAAAATCCAGAGAGTTAAGAGTTGACGGCCATTTGACAACTGATGACACTTCCGTTTGTTGTGACGACAGCCTACCTGAGACGTAGCCGAGGACGGGGCCGAGGCTGTCAAACTGTTTGTCGTGTTTCCCCCTCTCCTCTGGAGTGATGGCCCACACGCTGGCTGCGCCTGGACCAAAACACAAGAGATGTTCTTTGAGATGCCTGATAAAGTCGGTGCCCATTTTGTTCAAACACAACATCTTTAATATGCAATAACAGGGTCAAGGATCACTACAAGGTGTGAGCCGCGGTGGCGTCCCTGTAGCCTGCTGGTTAAGACGCATATCACATGACCGAAATGTCCACAGGGTGATTTTGTCTGGGGAGCTCGATCCGTGTCTCTCTCACTGCATTTTCAAATGTTAAAAGCAAAAAATGCATCGGGATGTCTTAAAGCAGATGTCAACCTCCCGGTGGAGTGAGAAGAGAAGTCAGGGGATCACCGAAGCCGGTTGGTCTGATCCTCTGGAGACTATGAATGTTGGCAGAAGAAAAGTCACGGTATCGACTGACATCGCCACCCGAAGATCTACGCCTCGAGCGCGACTAAAGTGCACACAGTAAATGCACCACGTGTGGTCACTTCCATAGACTGCAGTTCTACACGCCAACAGCCGTCAGTGGTACTGCTGTGTGAAAAGAACTCAAAACACAAAAAAGATCCTGCTTCATTGTGCTGCCAGGTACATTTTGGAGCTCCAAACTTTCATAAATAGGACAGAGGAAAAACATATACAGTGTGTGTGTGTGTGTGTGTGTGTGGGCAGCGCTCCACTCGTCAACCCTGGACACAAATGCAGCAACACATCGAGAAGTCCCCAAAGAAATGCTCATACCGAATTCAGTTTACAGAGACTTATTTTACTTCGCCATCCAAAAAAGTCTGCATAATTTCCATCCCAAATGAGATCTCCCCCTCAGATGAAACCACTCACCACCGACTCCCGACAATGATTAATGTGTAAAAATGTCCAGTCAGCTTCTTTTTCACTCTGCTCCATTTCTCAAGGTAAGTCCAGGGTTGTCCATGAATTAAATATGAAGACGAATGTGCCGTGTGAGGGGTATGAAACTTAATTCTTTTAATTCTTAATTCTTTTAACGTCTTAAATAGGGGGGGATAACATCGGAGTTGATAATCAATTAATCAGAAGGGAATCTGCAAAATGTATCAAATCCCAACACGATCAGGGTGTACTCAAAGCCTTATCCTTCGCCTTGTTTACGTAACTTGAGCGCTCCGAGGCCATTTTTAATTAAAGGAGCGACTGTATGGACATGGTGCACAGATGGGTCTCTCCATATGGCAGTAATTGAAGGACAGAGACACCGATAAGGAGACAATGACAGATAATGAGCCCAGGCAGCGGAGAGAGTGATGCACAGCCGAGCGACGGACTCATTAGTCGACTGTAACCTACAGTCAGACGGTAGAAACAGATGGTTTCACGTGAGAAAGGCTTCGGTTGTGAAGTGGATGGTTGCAATGTTACAGATGGAAAACTATACTGTCAAAATTCCAGTTTCTTAAATGTGAATATGTTCTGGTTTCGTTACTCCTCTGTGGACGTAAACTGAATGTCTCTGAGTTGTGGACAAAACAAGACCTTGGAAGAAGTCTTCTCGGTTTTTGGAAAACAAGGATCTGCATTTTTCATAGTTTTCTGACATTTTAAAAGACAAAACGACTAATTGAGACAAATTTTTTTCGAAAATGAAAACAATCGTTGGTTTAAAGCTCACCTTGCTATGATAATGTATAATTTACAAAAATCTAAATTGGAGGCCATGATGTAGATACTTAAGAGAAGTGTCATAACAACTCACGGCAAGGCAGTGTACACAAAGATTCAATCAAATATCATATACATTTCCACATATCATTTTCAGTGTCTGTTTAAAAAGACTTAATGGAATTAAAGAAAAGATGTCTGACTGATGTCTCACTTTTAAATCGACTTAAACTATAAATGGGACATTGTTTTGTTATATAACCAATGAATAATTAATCATGCGATTGCTTTTATTGATTTTCATGATAATGCCATATCCCGCTTGATAAATGCTGCCAACAACAGTCTGCATTTAGATCCTAATAAAGCCACTCTGGTCTTCTGAGCGACAATATCTCACACAAGAAGTTCTCTCTAAACTTTTCCCCTCAACATGAACAACAAAACCATTATCAGGGGAGGGTATCTCTGGGAGATGCAAAAGATTCACAGAGTAGGAATGAAGTCCGCAGAGCTAAGGACAATAATTGTAGCTGTAATATGGTTATTCGGCAAAAAAACGTTGTGCTGGTATGTGTGTGTATGTCTTTAGAGACCTGGTATTTGGAGCGAGATCTCTTCACCAGCTTCAGGAAATGCCACCCTGCCCATGATGGAACTTCCTCCCCTTCGCTAACCCAAACACCCCACCGGCTACTGTTGACACAGCACACGCACATACTACACGTACATCTCAGAGGAATGACACAAAGTTATAGCGCGGCCATCCCATTCGAAGCAGCCGGCACAAGAAATGTGAAACTACAGGAGTTAAAAAGGAGGAAGATTAAAACGTTAGAATCTCCGGCGGACCGCCTTGAACTGCTCTCAGTATCTGAACCGACTCACTCTTCTCTAAACCCCGACGGTAGCACCTGTTCGGGTATTGCCCTCAACGCCTCCTGACGAGGCCAACTTCAGCACCTCGCGGTGCCCGACCTAGATTTGGCACCGTCGGCACAATTGCAGCCACAAAAAAAAAAAAAGGTCAAAAGTAATTAATCTCTCACAGAGATGCAAGTATTCTCCGTACTGTTGGCTTCGACAGACCTTATTTAGAAGCTATTGTAAGTGAGAAAGAGGAAGATGGGGGGGGAGGGGATTTAGCACAGTGCCACTGGGACAAGTAGCTAGCATGGCCGCATCCACAGGCCTGTCAGTTGATTCAGCGTGTGTGTGTGTGTGTGTGTGTGTGTGTGTGTGTGTGTGTGTGTGTGTGTGTGTGTGTGTAAGTGGGGCACCGCCAAGCTTCTTACACAGCCATCCATAGGGGTCTGGCCAGCGTAAGACCCCTCAATGTGCGACCAGATAAAACGGTGCCACATTTTGGAATATTGAGCATATGAGAGCCGATTATAATAAGTCTTCTGGCTATTTAATCCGTTTTTTTTTTTTTTAACGACATGAACAAATGACCGCTGTTTGATACCGACACTTTTTACTTAAAAAAATATATATTTGTAGGTTAACCTTAACATTTTGGGAAAGACACTTAATCGCTATCCCTGCCAAAAGGTCGAACAGCTCGCCTGGCGTTGTCCGAAGGCCCACCAGCAGCTCTGAAGCTCACCACTGCACATGTAACGTCTTGTTTGTTCAGTGTGCTGTAAACCAGCATTCTTATCGTGTCCCTCTGGTATTCCTTCCTGGTTCCTGTTACATTTTTGACAGGCCGTCACTGTGAATCCATCCTGACATACACTGTCAAGACTGCCATTTGGACTGTAATACAGAGAGGAGCAGCTTCCTGCACAGAAACCGAGAAGACAAACTCTGTGCGAGTACACAAGAGCCGGTCAGCAAATATTGAGACAATATAGCGCGCACACAGTCCATCTACAAGAAAACAAACCCAGCAGCACACTCTCATGGAACAAGCTTCCACAGCAACGATGCCTGCGCAAAATTTAAACCAACTGTGCCACAGATCCTCTGCTGCGACACGAAGAGCCTCTGCTTGTGTGGTTTACCTTCCCTCTGTCAGCCAGTGTGCTGTTGTCTAGGCGCTGTACAGTCCTTAGGGAGACGCTGGAGTCAAACCTCCAGGCGCCCGCCGGCGGCCGGGCCTTCTGGGGTGGAAACCACATCACTGCCTCCATAACTATTCACATATCAAACGCTTCTCCTGTGAAGGACAAGTTTATGCTTCAGATCGCACTGCTGCCACATTTCAGCAGACACTGTTGCATACTGTGTCCACCTGTTTGGGGGAATCGACTTACTAATGACTCTACAATTGGCTCATTTCAGATTCAGTGTGTGTGCGCGAGTGTGAGGGGGAAGGAGAGGCACTTTGTTAAAATGCAGAATTAGTCATGTGGACAAGATGCATCCGACGCACAGACACAAACACACACAAACTTCCTCCTGAGGCATTTCCCAGAGAGGGCCTTAAGGAGCGGCAACTACTGTTCTATGATCAAAGGCTGTGAAACAAGAGGATTAACACACACACACACATTTGAGCAATTCAGTCCACATACACCAAGGACAAAAGCGATGCATCACATCGAGCACAACAGAAACAGAAGCAGTCCCACCCCCCCCCACACACACCACCCACACACACCCCCCACACACACACACACACACAAAACATACACAAGAATAACTCATGATTATTAATTAAAAAATAATTTGCTAATTTCCCTTCAAGCCCCCTTTGCTGAGGAGGACTTAGAATTGACTGTAATTCCTTGCGCAAAATGTCATGGGATCAAAGACAGGTTCAGTTTCGGGCTGATCCTTCACTCCACCAACCGGATCGATATCCTAATAACATGACCTCGGGGTGCAGTTTGCAGCTGGCGGAAAGGACAAGCATCAAAACATCCATCGAGACCGAAACAAGCGCATCTTCTGGCCTCGACAGTCAGATGACCAGAGACAAAGATTCAAGTTTAAAGAAGGGGCACAACACAACTGCTGCTTATTGCTTATTTTTTTTTAAGTCTGTTAAATTCAAATTTCTGCGCTGACCTCTCTCTCTCTCTCTCTCTCTCTCTGCAAAAGTGTACATTTGCATCCCGTATAGGCAAACAAATATCATGAGCAAGACAAAGTGTTCTTACCATTCATGGCTGCAGGTGGAGAGGTGAGTCCTCTACTCAGCTGGCTAGCTCTCAGACATCTGCAGAGGAAGAGAGAGGGAGAGAAAGATGTGAGTGTGCGCGTGTGTGTGTGTGTGTGTGTGTGTGACTGAGTTTGTGTGTCACGAAGCAGCCGGCGTATGAGGAACGCAGGCATGCATGTGTGAGTGAGAAAGAGAATAGAAACGGTACAAATGCAGGCAAGAGGGGGAAAAAAGAAGAAAAATAATGCATTCCCCCCCAGTTAAAAATGCAAGGATGGTATACAGTGAACGGCTAACACGGGAGAGGGATGACAGAGCGAGGGAGGGAGGGAGGAACCAAGGAGGGTAAATAAAGAGAGAGGAGGGAGATAAAATGACAGAGGGAGGAGGGAGAGGGGAGGATGATGAGGGAAGAAGGAAGACAATGCCACCGGGGAGAAGTCGGCAAGAGGAGGACCGACAGTTGAAGGATACATAGGAAGGGAGAATGATGGTGGTCTGAGGGAGGGAGCGACGATCTTTCTCTGCTCTCGTATCACAGATGGCGGCTTTTTCTTGCTAATCTAAAGAGTGTCTTCATTTCTCTGGTGTTCTTTGTGGTTTTCTGCATTTGCCACTGAATTGGCACTTTTTTTTTTAATGTAAAAATATATAATATTTGTCTTTTCATGGATGTTGTCTTATTAGGAATGAAACATGCATTATTGGGAGTATAATAATTTCTTTAATTAGCAATGTGAATATTTCCTCTTTTAGTAGTATAGACATTTACATTATTAGGAATATGTATTTTCCTTGTTTGGAAAACAAACGTTTTATTATTGTGTATTTGCACCGCACACACTTAAAATAGGCGCTATGGATGTATTGAGTGCAACAATCCACTGTTGTTGTCGTCAATGGGCAGGGAGCCTGGCCCACCTGATCAGATATTCCTCTGTGGGATCTCTGGCAGAGTCCCAGGAGGTAGACTGGAGAGATGAGCCCATGCAGGTAATAATCTTACAATTGGAAAATGAGCCCTGTGAGTATGGGCTTTGATTTTTCAGCATTACCGGCAAGCCACATAAAAAAAAAAACCTGTGCAGGTCGGCTTCCACATCTAATCTACTGTTCCTCTTGCTATCTATCTGATTCCTTTGCCATGCCGTTGTTGCTGAATCATGTTTTAGTCCAATTACTCCCGCAATACACTCCCCATATTCTTGATCGTTTGTGTTTCCCACATCTTCAAATTGAAATGGAAAAGGAGGCAGTCCCCCCCCCCCAAAGCTGAGTTTCCCCATTTCTCCAGTTTCTTATCCCATTATTCCAGCAACTCCTGCAATCCTGTTCCTCAGAATCTATTAGTGCCTCCACTCAGACCCAACCCTTTATTTCCTCTCGTTTCATTTATCTAGCTACAAGCCGATAGCTAACGAGCAAGCCTTCTCATCAGCTGTGATTCCTGTCAGGAATCTCTAGCTCCCCTACTTCTTAATCACGTCTCACTCGAACATGCATCCCCTCTTATATGACTAATGACTCCCACCAAATATTTCTTTCATCCCTTCCTCTCCTTCTGCTCTGGTTACACTATTGCTCCATCATTGGCTTCCCTCTTTGCGTGTGAATTCCTGGAGGGGGTAGTTGTGGTTGTCGTAGTATAAATCATTCTCTGCACATGCCAACATTGCCAATTACTTAAGAGCAATGAACTGTATGCCTCCGCATATATATATATATATATATATATATATATATATATATATATATATATATACATATACACACATACACATATATACACACATACACACACACAGACACACACTAGTGCTAGCACAGGAAAACAATATTGGTATTCCAAGTACAAAAAACATAAAGTCCTCCAGGGAAGATATTTGCATAATACAAAGAAAGCAGTTAATCTTACATAACCTTGGTAATCCTAGTAAAATAACACTTAACGCTAACTGTGAGTAGACATCTTACTTGGTCACTGCATGATGAACTGGGTTTTTAGACACAGCATCCACCCTTAGTTCTTAGAAACCACAAACTAGCTAGCATTACTAGCTAGTTTCAAACAAGCTAGCATTACTAGCTAGTTTCAAACAAGCTAATGCGGGCCCAAATCAAAAGGGTTATTTTTTTAATGTATAAATCTTCCCAATTCACATTATCAGGTCAGATATGTAGACTATATTATATATTTTCTTTTCAATTTTCAATTTGAAACTAGCTAGTAACACTGCTAGCCTACTATATAACTCTTCCCGGTTCTAATCATTATTCAACACAAACTTATCAGGCGTCAGGTCAGATTTGTCGACTATACTATATTGTTTCAAAAATAGCTCATTTGAAACCAGCTAGTAACTTGGCTTACTACTTGAAGCTATTATTGCAAAGTCATGTTGAGATATGCTGTGAAATATATATACCTTCCCAGTTCACATTATTTTTCAACTGCATTTTTATCAAGTGTCAGGTCGGATTTGTTGACTATATTCTACATTATCTCAAAAAAAACACAAGTTTATGATACTTAAGTTTATGATACTTACACGCTTTATTCAGCGAGATAATCCTTAGAAATGAACAACCACTTTTATGTTTTTCTGAAGCGTGAATGCGCTCGGGAGAAGTACCAAGCTAACGCTAGGCTATAAACAAACTACTCCACGGTCTCCTGAGCGTGAATACGCACAACAAGGCGTTTTGTAGTCGCATTTAGTCACTTTTTATCGATCTTAAAACAGGTAGAGCTTTAAAATTCACATGAGGGGGTATTTACCGACATCTCTTATATCGAAGAACAAAACTTTTCAAGTGTCTTAAGCTAGTGTTACCCATAGACCTTATTTTGAGCGTCTTAATAAAAATCCATTAAAAAAAAACATTGACTTGAACACCAGGGAACCAAAAGTGCAGGTTTTAGGACTCATTCCTGCAGCCCTCAATATGCAACATTAACAGATGGCAGTCTTGTTGTAAAGTGTTATTAAAAACTAATGTTTATGTAAAAATAAGTAGTAGTGTGATCTGTTTTAATTTTGTGATGTGGTAAATCTTAGTAAACACTTATTTTACAACAAAGCTGATGATGTCATTGTCCCGAGACAGCCTTGTTCAACCGCAATAACTAGAGAAATAATTCTAGGGGGCTAAAAATGAAGCCGCTACAGTTATAGCACACTGTGTGTTATGTATTAAAGCTTCACAGTGTTTCAATTGACATAAGGCAAAGTATTATGCTAGAATGATCATTATTAGGTCAACTATCAATTACTAAAACTACACCTCACAGAAACATTCTCTTAATAGGGCCCTGTGTGAATACTGTATATGTGCGTCTTAAACTCGCATTTTGGATACAGGTATTCAGCAGACTCCCATCCGCCCTCATAAACAAACATTGTTGTACCTTGAGGGCCTTTGGGGGCCACGGACTCACAGGGGTCCCAAAAGTCCCGGGTACACTGCAGTCGTAGTTTTAGGACCTTTTATTATGTAGAAAGGCTGCAGCTTAGGCAGTAACAGGAGTACTGTGTGCTCTGAGACCTTGAATGGGATAGGGTGCATACACAATGCATTAAGAGGGAGGGGGCAATAGGGATCCACACCAAAATGTGTGCCCTGGGGCCTCATAACAGGTTGATCTGGCGATGGCAACTGAGCGATCTTCATGATAAATGAAAGAACAAACATTGGGTTATCATTAGTCTTCTGTCAACAACAAATTCACATGATCAAATGCTATTCCAAGGTCAACAATGAACTTTGACTTTCATGGTTTCATTCGCGCTAATGGGGATAACCCTGAAAATAGTGTACTTCAAAGTGTATGTCGAGCTATCAATGGAATATTGATGTTTAAAGATTCTAGCACGTAAACATTTTTAGATTTGGGGAACAACACGAGTCAACTTCACGGGTCAAACGTTTGCTGATTCGATGCACCGGTGGGAGAAAAATGAATAAAAAGAACCTTTGACTCTGCCCTGAATGCTGATTGACACCTGTACGCGCCGCGCACTGGCCCGCTCGGATGTGCGTATCAATGCGTCGGCCTGTGTGCACGAGTGTGTCTGACACACACTCCCCAAACAGAGAGGGGCCCTGTTCTAGCAGACACAGCCCAGGAAGCTTTGCTGAGCCTGAGGAAGAAAGAGGCCTGTGTGTGTGTGGGGGTGTGTGTGTGTGTGTGTTAGTATTTTCTGCTTGTTCACAGGAGCACAGAGACACATAAAGACATCCACACACCTTCCTCTGATGTGCTGTAGGTGAAAAATTGGAGAGCGGAAGAATCCGTCATGTATTTATTATCCCTTTGATACATTTGTGGGTCATCTTGAGCAATGATTCACGAAAGCCTCTTTTACTTCCTTTACACTCCCAACACACACTCAACAGCAGGCCCCACAGTCAGCTTTCTCACCTATACCCTTTTGGCAAAAGATTTCTTCTCTCGGTTTAAAGTACAATCCCAAAATGTCTTCAATAAAGCAGTTGCATACTACTGTGACCGTCACAGTAGCTAGAAGCTGGACCCTGAAAGTCTGCATTTAAGCTCCAACTTTCAACACAACAAGGGATGCATGTATGCTTGTGTGCGTTTGTGTGTATGTGTGCGTTGCGCGGCGCTTCTCTTCTTGGCGGCTAGATGTGCAACAGTCCCTGCCGGGATGAGGCCAGATGTCATTTGCAACTGCCATTTGGATGGACTTCAGCAAAGAAAAGGCCTCTTCTTTCTGTTTCCACCGAGAGTAGCAGAACATACACGCACACACACAAACACACACACACACACACACACACACACACACACACACACACACACACACCAATCTCTATAATTATTCTTTGCTGCAGTGAATGAACACAAGCGCGGCTGAACTGCTGCACCTGCCCCGATCACCTTATCGATGAATGGAAAACTGCAGTGACGTAAAACAATCTAAACATCTGACGACATGCTTTAAAAAAACGACACACACACACACACACACACACACACACACACACTCCTCTGTGGGGAGCTCCAGAAATGTCCTGGTGATTTCCCGGAAGATAAAAAAAAAAGAAAAGGTGGCCATATTATTAGTGAGGCTGGATTGTCTGGACACTGAATGTTTAGGCAGCAGTGTTACATTTCTAGTCAACACACCTTCTCTGTGAATGGTAACTTTACCTCAGGGGCGGAAAAAAAAAGATGTGAATAACCTCTGGAGTTATATTTCCTCGTATAAAGCAGTTGTACATTGCCCATTGCATATTTGTGCTAGGTAATATGCTGTATGAATAATAAATATACTTAAAAAGACTATACTGTCATTAACATTCTTGACAACACAGAGGCAATTAGCAGACGACAGCCTTTAATTTGGTGATTTAAAAGAGATTTATGTTTAAATCTGATTTAGCCCATCTGTTGAAATACATTAAAAGCATATATCCAGGCAGGCGTTTTCAGCCATATGGAGTGTTCCTAATCTAAAACGCAGACAGAAAGGTTATCACTCAGGGTTTAGTGACAGGTGTCAGGAATCCACATTTTTTTAGGGTGGGCAAAAAAAAATGTATCACCTCAAGGCTATACGTTGTTAAGAGCTGTTTGCGTGTGAATTCCTGGAGGGGGGAGCTGTGGTTGTCGTAGTATAAATCATTCTCTGCACATGCCAACATTGCCAATTACTTAGAGCAATGAACTGTATGCCTCCGCATTTATATATATGGACATCTCGAATTAGCTTCCATGAAAAGGTACAATAAATAAAGAAAATAAAAGAATAAAACAGAAGGTCGAAAGCGATAGTGTCCAGTATGTAAAAGCATTACAATGATTTCTTATCATTTACCTGTTGCGGTTGAACTGCGATGGTAATCCGACATCCAGGCAGGAAATCGTAGCTACTGAAGAGGGAGGAACCGACCCAGTAGCCGGGTGTGTGTGGACTGGAAATGGGCGTCTTCAGAGAGTCAAGCCAGACAGATTTACATATCAGACTTCCGGTAATGTCTTTCACAATAAAGGTCCTTGATTCGCGTGATACGCCTTTTGGTAAAACACACGAAGCCTATCTGGACTAAGCCACCCATCCTCTTTAACAACAAAAAACACTCAAAACACACCTTTATAAAATATACACGTTTAGTTATTCACACATACTTTACTGGACGCAATGCTTCTCCCCTTTCCAATGTGATCCAGTGAGTCACTATCTTTGTTTTATCCTGAAAGACATTCAAAAATATATATTGGCAATTATATTATACTATTATCATAAATGTGTTCCATGTGATGGATTCAGTTGAGATATTTTACTTACTATTTTTGCTTTATTTTAGGGGTGAAATCATATACATTTAAAGAAAAAGTACTTTTTAAGAAAGAAATTGTTGAACTTCTGTAGATTGCATCTGTTACATTAACGTCAACTTCATTCTGTTTCAGCTCAGCAGGTCACAAGGCATCTGACTATAGTGCCACGTGACCAGATGGCCTAAATGGATAAAAAAAAAAAAAAACTTGTCACTGTCCACTTAAATCCCCTTTCACTTACTGTTAGGCACTTTAAGACATTAACTTTGAAAGGAACAACCACATGCCGTCAGTGCTCTGGCTGTTAAAGGAATAAAGACAAAGTTGTTCAATATTTTGTAATTGAAGTCCATTCTAAGTACCATGTAATTCGATTGAACCGACTTTCTATGATTAATTTGTTTCCCTACCTGGTTTATGTGATTATTGAATCCCTCTGAGATGTAATTATCTGTAGTTTCATCTACCTGGCTCATAAGCTTGGTATAAAGTGTTTGCTGCCCAAGAAAGGAAGAACGTTGCTGGTGTAGATCACCACCAACAGCCCACTTTGAGTATTACATCTATCTACAAGTTAACTGTCATAACCTTAGTGACCCCTGGTACTCTTATTGGTTGAGTTGAGAATATATATCAGAAAGTTGGTGTTAAATACTCTTAAAGCAGTTAGGGGCAAAATGTAGTTGTAGTAGTAATAGTAGAAATACAAGCAATAGTAGTTGTAGCCGTATTAGAAAGGGCATTATGTAATTAAACAAAAAATAATAGTGCAAAAAAAGCATAATTCTAAGCTTCCTGCTAAAAATGTAAATTTATTTTAAAAAGGGGGCGGACACTATCTGATCTACTAGATTTTCCATAAGAACTTGGTATGAGTTCTGATGAAAAAGGCCCTCTGACTCACCAATACTTTAGTGTGTGTGTGTGTGTGTGTTCCATAGGCTTAACATGGAATTAAAGCTGTTGAACTATCTCAAAACTCAGGTCTGAAAAGATTATAAAAAGTTTAATAAAGATTTGAAAAACAACATATAAAATACCAAACCAAGCAAATAATCATGAGCCACAAACATATATGATCCACATTCATCTAATCTGAAAAGACCGCATAGAGGCAGACAGGATGCTTTCAAAATAGTTTTTATAAAATGTACTTAAACAGAAATGAGCAACATAGTAATACATAAAGAACCAGGTAATTTTCCTTAATGTAGTGTATATCAATAATGACGAAATCACTGACAGATTCATCTTTACCTAGATATGTCACAGCTTCAAGAAATTGACAGTTTTAGTAATTTACAGAAATTTCAGAGTTTTTTCCATTGGAAAAAAAATAGAATTAAATGACTATAGGAGGTATGAAGTCAGAAAAGGCACTAGTACCATATAACGTGGTAGAACAAGTGAAGAAACGTAATGCAACATAATACTATAATCTGCAATCTATTGAGTAAATTTCAGTGTCAAAAGATCAATATACAAATTAATACAAACTTGAAATGACCCAGGCTTACCACAGAGGAAAAGTAAAAGTTTAAATAATAGTGAAATAGTGTGGCACAATAAAACATTTTAAAAAAAACTTAAAACCATGAATATGGACAGTTCCTATACTGTATACTGAAAGCATTGTCAGATGTTTCCATCTTTTTGAGCCTCCATTGTTTTAAGGAAGGTTTACCAATGAGCTTTGTAAAAGTATGCATTCCTGCCAATTTGCATTAAGTCATCATCTACATTTACCCCAACGAGAAAGAGGTTTTCATAGCATTAAAAAAAACAGCATCCGTTTAATAGAAAACAAAAGGTCTCTCTTGTTAACTCTAGTCCAGAACATTAAGAAACTTGTTCCCATTAGATGCCCACTTCATTTTTGTGAACTCCTGAACTGTGCGAGTCAACTGGCACATTTTCTTGCTCTTCTTTGATCGATGTGCACTTATTGCCCTGACCTGTGGTTACCATGGAGGATCCCAGGCACCCTGCTGCTTCAACTGGGACTAAATACGTCACACCCTCCCTGTCCCATTCAGTTATTACGGTCCTGGCAGTGTTTGGAGATACAGCACATCCTTGTGGTTCAGCCAGCAAACACTGAAGATTCTCATTTTCTGATTTGAGAAAAGTAAATCTAAGACGTTCTGTAGGTTCGCCTGGGACTAAGTGCTCGGCATCTTCAGCTTTTGACTCCGTTTTGACTTCATGAAGTGGATAATATTGTTTCTCCATGTCTGGTTCTGGATTCATATTCCGATAACATGGATCATATTCCTCCTCTTTTATCTGAAGGTTTCCCTGAAGAAGGCCGACACAACCTGCACCCACTTGACTCGTACCCGGATCTGTTGGCAACTTGGTGTCCTCGTTACGGAACAGAGTTTTCTCGTAAATTTTGGCACCATCAAGAAAATGCACATGATTTTCATCTGACTGGTATCTTGCTTGTTGCACAAAATGATCCTTGTTCTTTTTCTTGGCTGGAACTTCCATGGGATACGTGGTACATTTCCTTTTCTGTGCCTTCTCGCTGATTTTTTGTGAAGCCCGGCGTTCAAACACAAATGGCAATTTGAAGACCTTCTCTGGGTTATTTTTATATTTCCGATATGACTTGACCATATTGTTAAATTTGGATGCAGTAGTAATTGAAAATTCCCAGCTCCTGTGATGTTGTGAGCTAATATCAAAGTTATAATCGAGGATCTCATACACAGTGTGTGGAAAATAGCATCCCCTTTTCGTACCTACGAATTTATATATCTCAAACACAACAGCTCTCGTCAATTGCTCCAAGTCCAATTTTTGTTTTCTCTCTCCAGATTTAGATGTCACTTCTAGATCCAAACCCATCTCTGTGCAAATGGGATAACAGATTTCTTGATTCTGACGTTTCTCAGATATCTTTACGACACTAGGAAGTTTGTCTGTTTTCACTTTTGTTTGCAGTGCCAGTTTTCTTTTTTTAATACTGTCCATCCATTCACTTCCATGCACAACTGCTGGTGATTTCTTTATACCTACAATTCTAGGTTTGTCGATGGGTAATGGTTGAATGACAAATACTTCATTGAGCCAGGAGAGCGAGACATCTTTTTCTTTTGTCTCTCTGTAGAACTGCAATTTAGTAGTTACTACTTGCCCCTGCATACCAGTGTTGAAGTTGTGTTGAATGACATCACTAATGATCTTGTAGTTTGTTCCACATATTCTTTTGGCAAAATTAGTAAGTTCAACCATGATCGAGTATGTCAATACATGCGTGTCAAGCTTGTCTTTTGGCTTGTCTTTGTCCACACACAGGCTCAAACCTATTTCCTTGCAGAGAGGGTAGTTGTCCATTATCATCTCCTCTATTTCTGAGAAGGTAGAGGACGGATCCTTTGCTGGCTTTCGTGCAGAGCAGTTTGCATCAGTAGAGCCTGCATCAGTCATGGTATGTGGACGAGGATGATGCATGTGACCAGAGCCAGATTCATCCTGACGATGCTTATGATTTCTGACTTGATAGCATTTGGGGCAATATAAACGTCTCTCAAAGGTAGGTTCTGGTATGCACCTCGTGTCAGGGAGTTCAAACTGTGGTTTCATTTGAGATTTTTTTTTCTTTGCATTGAAACATATTTGTTCAATAGTTTTCTGTGCAAAGGCACTGCGATACAGATCATTGTTGAAATCAAGATGAAAATTGTACTCCAGTATCTCTGTGATGAAATACTTTTGTGCAGAGAGTAAAGCTGTGGCAAAAGTACCAAGTTCAACCATGATCCCATTGGTTAGTAATTTGGGATCAAGATTCTGTTTCACTCCAGATCCTACATTGAAATCAATGCCTACTTTCTTGCATCTGGAGTAAGAATAAAGTGGACAATGTTCTTCATGAGGCATTGAGAGAATTTGCTGAATATGGTTCTCCCTCAATTGCCAGAGCTTCAATTCAAACTCATTTTGGTGTTCTATGTCAGGAGAACTATTTACATCTTGGTCTATGATTGCAGCCTGGGAAGAACCAGCACTAGCTGCATCAGAATTTGGGTTGTTCTGGGAATCCAGTTTCACGTTTGTTGAATAATTTGTTGAGCTATTGATATTATTGTGGCTTTTTACATAGCTTAATAGTTTCCTTTGTTCCAGTACAGCAGGAATTCGTGCCACAGTACTTCTTGCGAGGTCAGAATCTCCACATTGCAAATCAAGATCCAGATTGTGATTTAGGATGTCAACACAAATCTGCTCAAATGTTCCACACAACTTTTCTGCAAAGTTGGTCACTTCAGTCATTGCTCCATAGGTCAGTTTGTTGATGTCCAGTTTCTTATTTGGTCGAGTATTGTTTACATGTAGTTTCAGATTAATTTCTTTGCAGAAGGGATAAAGATCCACACACTTCTGTGAAATAAGTTCTTCAGTTTCAGCCTGTGAATGAGGAGGAAACCCACGGGCAACATCACACTTCATGCTTCTGAGTTCAGCGTTGACACTGCTCACACTTTGATTTGCCAAACTTATTGATGGTATTGGACCATGAAGTTCAAAGACCTCTTTTGAGAATTTGACTGCATCTTCACAATCTTTCAGTTTTCTTACTCTTTTCATCATTTCATATGTGAAAATATTTCTCTGGTATTCAGTCTTCAGCCTGAAGTCAAAGTTGTATTCAAGAATCTCCATGATGAAATTATGTAGGGATGAATTCATTGCTATGGCAAATCTAGCAATTTCAAGCAGAATAGTATCACACAGAGAGTCAACGCCGAAGTTTTGCTTTGGACTAAATCCAATGTTGAATTCAAGGCCAACCCTCTTGGAAAAACTAAATGGACTCAACTCTTTAGCAGAGAGGATTTGTTTTACACGGTTAGCACGCAACTTCCACATGTTCTCTGTTCCCAATCCCTCTTGTTCCATGTCACATTCAGTTGGTGCATTTTTTAGAATCTGTGTTTGTTCTTCACCAAGCCCCTTTTCATCTGGTTGGCTTGCAAACCATGGGTTGAGATATGAGTTTACAGTTGGTACACTTGAGGTGTCTGAGCTCAGAGAACGTCTTGGGATTCTTAATTTATCTTCAGTGCCAGAGTTTTCTGAGTCTGTGAGTTCGTCTGAGTCTAAATCAGACTCTCCTAGAGGACAAGTGTAGTAGTTATCTGGTGACATTTTCTCCTGTTCCATGTCACACACAGATTTGGTAATTTGCTTCAATTCCAATGTTTCTTTCTCTCCAGATTTAGATGTCACTTCTAGATCCAAACTCATCTCTGTGCAAATGGGATAACAGCATCCTTTACTCAGATGTTTTTTCTCAGATTTCTTTACGACACTTGGAAGTTTGTCTGTTTTCACTTTTGTTTGCAGTACCAGTTTTCTTTTTTTAATACTGTCCATCCATTCACTTCCATGCACAACTGCTGTTGATTTCTTTTTACCTACAATTCTAGGTTTGTCGATGGGTAATGGTTGAATCACAAATACTTCATTGAGCCAGGAGAGCAAGGCATCTTTTTGATGTATCTCTCTGTAGAACTTCAATTTAGTAGTTACTACTTGCCCCTGCATGCCAGTGTTGAAGTTGTGATGAATGACATCACTAATGATCTTGTATTTTGTTTCACACATTCTTTTGGCAAAAGTATTAAGTTCAACCATGATCCAGTGTGTCAATACATGGGTGTCAAGCTTGTCTTTTGGCTTGTCTTTGTCCACACACAAGCTCAAACCTATTTCCTTGCAGAGAGGGTAGTTGTCCATTATCATCTCCTCTATTGCCGAGAAGGTAGAGGACGGATCCTTTGCTGGCGTTTGTGCAGAGCAGTTTGCATCAGTCATGGTATGTGGACGAGGATGATGCATGTGACCAGAGCCAGATTCATCCTGACGATGCTTATGATTTCTGACTTGATAGCATTTGGGGCAATATAAATGTCTCTCAAAGGTAGGTTCTGGTATGCACCTCGTGTCAGGGAGTTCAAACTGTATTTTCATTTGAGATTTTTTTTTCTTTGCATTCAAACGTATTTGTTGAATAGTTTTATGTGCAAAGGTACGGCGATACAGCTCATTGTGGAAATCAAGATGAAAATTGTACTCCAGTATCTCTGTGATGAAATACTTTTGTGCTGAGAGTAAAGCTGTGGCAAAAGTACCAAGTTCAACCATGATCCCATTGGTTAGTAATTTAGGATCGAGATTCTGTTTTACTCCAGATCCTACATTGAAATCAATGCCTACTTTCTTGCATCTGGAGTAAGAATAAAGTGGACAATGTTCTTCATGAGGCATTGAGAGAATTTGCTGAATATGGTTCTCCCTCAATTGCCAGAGCTTCAATTCAAACTCATTTTGGTGTTCTATGTCAGGAGAACTATTTACATCTTGGTCTATGATTGCAGCCTGGGAAGAACCAGCACTAGCTGCATCAGAATTTGGGTTGTTCTGGGAATCCAGTTTCACGTTTGTTGAGCTATTGATATTATTGTGGCTTTTTACATAGCTTAATAGTTTCCTTTTTTCCAGTACAGCAGGAATTCGTGCCACAATACTTCTTGCGAGGTCAGAATCTCCACATTGCAAATCAAGATCCAGATTGTGATTTAGGATGTCAACACAAATCTGCTCAAATGTTCCACACAACTTTTCTGCAAAGTGGGTCACTTCAGTCATTGCTCCATAGGTCAGTTTCTTGATGTCCAGTTTCTTATTTGGTCGAGTATTGTTTACATGTAGTTTCAGATTAATTTCTTTGCAGAAGGGATAAAGATCCACACACTTCTGTGAAATATGTTCTTCAGTTTCAGCCTGTGAATGAGGAGGAAACCCACAGGCAACATCACACTTCTCCATTCCCCATATGCTGCAGGGTTCAGCATTGACACTGTCCACACTTTGATTTGCCAAACTTATTGATGGTATGGGACCATGGAGTTCAAAGACCTCTTTTGAGAATTTAACTGCATCTTCACAATCTTTCAGTTTTCTTACTCTATTCATAATTTCATATGTGAAAATAGTTCTATGGTATTCAGTCTCCAGGCTGAAGTCAAAGTTGTACTCAAGAATCTCCATGATGAAATTCTCTAGGGATGAATTCATTGCTATGGCAATTCTAGCAATTTCAAGCAGAATAGCATCACACAGAGAGTCAACAGCGAAGTTTTGCTTTGGACCAAATCCAATGTTGAATTCAAGGCCAAACTTCTTGGAAAAACTAAATGGACTCAACTCTTTAGCAGAGAGGATTTGTTTTACACGGTTAGCACGCAACTTCCACATGTTCTCTGTTCCCAATCCCTCTTGTTTCATGTCACATTCAGTTGGTGCATTTTTTAGAATCTGTGTTTGTTCTTCACCAAGCCCCTTTTCATCTGGTTGGCTTGCAAACCATGGGTTGAGATATGAGTTTACAGTTGGTACACTTGAGGTGTCTGAGCTCAGAGAACGTCTTGGGATTCTTAATTTATCTTCAGTGCCAGAGTTTTCTGAGTCTGTGAGTTCGTCTGAGTCTAAATCAGACTCTCCTAGAGGACAAGTGTAGTAGTTATCTGGTGACATTTTCTCCTGTTCCATGTCACACACAGATTTGGTAATTTGCTTCAATTCCAATGTTTCTTTCTCTCCAGATTTAGATGTCACTTCTAGATCCAAACCCATCTCTGTGCAAATGGGATAACAGCATCCTTTACTCAGATGTTTTTTCTCAGATTTCTTTACGACACTAGGAAGTTTGTCTGTTTTCACTTTTGTTTGCAGTGACAGTTTTCTTTTTTTAATACTGTCCATCCATTCACTTCCATGCACAACTGCTGTTGATTTCTTTTTACCTACAATTCTAGGTTTGTCGATGGGTAATGGTTGAATGACAAATACTTCATTGAGCCAGGAGAGCAAGGCATCGTTTTGATGTATCTCTCTGTAAAACTTCAATTTAGTAGTTACTACTTGCCCCTGCATACCAGTGTTGAAGTTGTGATGAATGACATCACTAATGATCTTGTATTTTGTTTCACACATTCTTTTGGCAAAAGTATTAAGTTCAACCATGATCCAGTGTGTCAATACATGGGTGTCAAGCTTGTCTTTTGGCTTGTCTTTGTCCACACACAGGCTCAAACCTATTTCCTTGCAGAGGGGGTAGTTGTCCATTATCATCTCCTCTATTGCCGAGAAGGTAGAGGACGGATCCTTTGCTGGCGTTTGTGCAGAGCAGTTTGCATCAGTCATGGTATGTGGACGAGGATGATGCATGTGACGAGAGCCAGATTCATCCTGACGATGCTTATGATTTCTGACTTGATAGCATTTGGGGCAATATAAATGTCTCTCAAAGGTAGGTTCTGGTATGCACCTCGTGTCAGGGAGTTCAAACTGTATTTTCATTTGAGATTTTTTTTTCTTTGCATTCAAACGTATTTGTTGAATAGTTTTATGTGCAAAGGTACGGCGATACAGCTCATTGTTGAAATCAAGATGAAAATTGTACTCCAGTATCTCTGTGATGAAATACTTTTGTGCAGAGAGTAAAGCTGTGGCAAAAGTACCAAGTTCAACCATGATCCCATTGGTTAGTAATTTAGGATCGAGATTCTGTTTTACTCCAGATCCTACATTGAAATCAATGCCTACTTTCTTGCATCTGGAGTAAGAATAAAGTGGACAATGTTCTTCATGAGGCATTGAGAGAATTTGCTGAATATGGTTCTCCCTCAATTGCCAGAGCTTCAATACAAACTCATTTTGGTGTTCTATGTCAGGAGAACTATTTACATCTTGGTCTATGATTGCAGCCTGGGAAGAACCAGCACTGGCTGCATCAGAATTTGGGTTGTTCTGGGAATCCAGTTTCACGTTTGTTGAGCTATTGATATTATTGTGGCTTTTTACATAGCTTAATAGTTTCCTTTTTTCCAGTACAGCAGGAATTCGTGCCACAATACTTCTTGCGAGGTCAGAATCTCCACATTGCAAATCAAGATCCAGATTGTGATTTAGGATGTCAACACAAATCTGCTCAAATGTTCCACACAACTTTTCTGCAAAGTGGGTCACTTCAGTCATTGCTCCATAGGTCAGTTTCTTGATGTCCAGTTTCTTATTTGGTCGAGTATTGTTTACATGTAGTTTCAGATTAATTTCTTTGCAGAAGGGATAAAGATCCACACACTTCTGTGAAATATGTTCTTCAGTTTCAGCCTGTGAATGAGGAGGAAACCCACAGGCAACATCACACTTCTCCATTCCCCATATGCTGCAGGGTTCAGCATTGACACTGTCCACACTCTGATATGCCAAACTTATTGATGGTATGGGACCATGGAGTTCAAAGACCTCTTTTGAGAATTTAACTGCATCTTCACAATCTTTCAGTTTTCTTACTCTATTCATAATTTCATATGTGAAAATAGTTCTATGGTATTCAGTCTCCAGGCTGAAGTCAAAGTTGTACTCAAGAATCTCCATGATGAAATTCTCTAGGGATGAATTCATTGCTATGGCAATTCTAGCAATTTCAAGCAGAATAGCATCACACAGAGAGTCAACAGCGAAGTTTTGCTTTGGACCAAATCCAATGTTGAATTCAAGGCCAAACTTCTTGGAAAAACTAAATGGACTCAACTCTTTAGCAGAGAGGATTTGTTTTACACGGTTAGCACGCAACTTCCACATGTTCTCTGTTCCCAATCCCTCTTGTTTCATGTCACATTCAGTTGGTGCATTTTTTAGAATCTGTGTTTGTTCTTCACCAAGCCCCTTTTCATCTGGTTGGCTTGCAAACCATGGGTTGAGATATGAGTTTACAGTTGGTACACTTGAGGTGTCTGAGCTCAGAGAACGTCTTGGGATTCTTAATTTATCTTCAGTGCCAGAGTTTTCTGAGTCTGTGAGTTCGTCTGAGTCTAAATCAGACTCTCCTAGAGGACAAGTGTAGTAGTTATCTGGTGACATTTTCTCCTGTTCCATGTCACACACAGATTTGGTAATTTGCTTCAATTCCAATGTTTCTTTCTCTCCAGATTTAGATGTCACTTCTAGATCCAAACCCATCTCTGTGCAAATGGGATAACAGCATCCTTTACTCAGATGTTTTTTCTCAGATTTCTTTACGACACTAGGAAGTTTGTCTGTTTTCACTTTTGTTTGCAGTGACAGTTTTCTTTTTTTAATACTGTCCATCCATTCACTTCCATGCACAACTGCTGTTGATTTCTTTTTACCTACAATTCTAGGTTTGTCGATGGGTAATGGTTGAATGACAAATACTTCATTGAGCCAGGAGAGCAAGGCATCGTTTTGATGTATCTCTCTGTAAAACTTCAATTTAGTAGTTACTACTTGCCCCTGCATACCAGTGTTGAAGTTGTGATGAATGACATCACTAATGATCTTGTATTTTGTTTCACACATTCTTTTGGCAAAAGTATTAAGTTCAACCATGATCCAGTGTGTCAATACATGGGTGTCAAGCTTGTCTTTTGGCTTGTCTTTGTCCACACACAGGCTCAAACCTATTTCCTTGCAGAGGGGGTAGTTGTCCATTATCATCTCCTCTATTGCCGAGAAGGTAGAGGACGGATCCTTTGCTGGCGTTTGTGCAGAGCAGTTTGCATCAGTCATGGTATGTGGACGAGGATGATGCATGTGACGAGAGCCAGATTCATCCTGACGATGCTTATGATTTCTGACTTGATAGCATTTGGGGCAATATAAATGTCTCTCAAAGGTAGGTTCTGGTATGCACCTCGTGTCAGGGAGTTCAAACTGTATTTTCATTTGAGATTTTTTTTTCTTTGCATTCAAACGTATTTGTTGAATAGTTTTATGTGCAAAGGTACGGCGATACAGCTCATTGTTGAAATCAAGATGAAAATTGTACTCCAGTATCTCTGTGATGAAATACTTTTGTGCAGAGAGTAAAGCTGTGGCAAAAGTACCAAGTTCAACCATGATCCCATTGGTTAGTAATTTAGGATCGAGATTCTGTTTCACTCCAGATCCTACATTGAAATCAATGCCTACTTTCTTGCATCTGGAGTAAGAATAAAGTGGACAATGTTCTTCATGAGGCATTGAGAGAATTTGCTGAATATGGTTCTCCCTCAATTGCCAGAGCTTCAATTCAAACTCATTTTGGTGTTCTATGTCAGGAGAACTATTTACATCTTGGTCTATGATTGCAGCCTGGGAAGAACCAGCACTGGCTGCATCAGAATTTGGGTTGTTCTGGGAATCCAGTTTCACGTTTGTTGAGCTATTGATATTATTGTGGCTTTTTACATAGCTTAATAGTTTCCTTTTTTCCAGTACAGCAGGAATTCGTGCCACAATACTTCTTGCGAGGTCAGAATCTCCACATTGCAAATCAAGATCCAGATTGTGATTTAGGATGTCAACACAAATCTGCTCAAATGTTCCACACAACTTTTCTGCAAAGTGGGTCACTTCAGTCATTGCTCCATAGGTCAGTTTCTTGATGTCCAGTTTCTTATTTGGTCGAGTATTGTTTACATGTAGTTTCAGATTAATTTCTTTGCAGAAGGGATAAAGATCCACACACTTCTGTGAAATATGTTCTTCAGTTTCAGCCTGTAAATGAGGAGGAAACCCACAGGCAACATCACACTTCTCCATCCTCGATATGCTGCTGCGTTCAGCATTGACACTGTCCACACTCTGATATGCCAAACTTATTGATGGTATGGGACCATGGAGTTCAAAGACCTCTTTTGAGAATTTAACTGCATCTTCACAATCTTTCAGTTTTCTTACTCTATTCATAATTTCATATGTGAAAATAGTTCTATGGTTTTCAGTCTCCAGCCTGAAGTCAAAGTTGTACTCAAGAATCTCCATGATGAAATTCTCTAGGGATGAATTCATTGCTATGGCAATTCTAGCAATTTCAAGCAGAATAGCATCACACAGAGAGTCAACAGCGAAGTTTTGCTTTGGACCAAATCCAATGTTGAATTCAAGGCCAACCCTCTTGGAAAAACTAAATGGACTCAACTCTTTAGCAGAGAGGATTTGTTTTACACGGTTAACACGCAACTTCCACATGTTCTCTGTTCCCAATTCCTCTTGTTCACTTGAGGTGTCTGAGCTCAGAGAACATTTTGGGATTCTTAATTCATCTTCATTGCCACCGTTTTCCAAGTCTGTGAACTTGTCTGAGTCTAAATCAGACTTTCCTAGAGGACAAGTGTAGTAGTTATTTGTTGACATTTCCTCCTGTTCCATGTCACACACAGATTTGGTAATTTGCTTCAATTCCAATGTTTCTTTCTCTCCAGATTTAGATGTCACTTCTAGATCCAAACTCATCTCTGTGCAAATGGGATAACAGCGTCCTTTACTCAGATGTTTGTTCTCAGATTTCTTTACGACACTTGGAAGTTTGTCTGTTTTCACTTTTGTTTGCAGTACCAGTTTTCTTTTTTTAATACTGTCCACCCATTCACTTCCATGCACAACTGCTGTTGATTTCTTTTTACCTACAATTCTAGGTTTGTCGATGGGTAATGGTTGAATGACAAATACTTCATTGAGCCAGGAGAGCAAGGCATCTTTTTGATGCATCTCTCTGTAGAACTTCAATTTAGTAGTTACTACTTGCCCCTGCATACCAGTGTTGAAGTTGTGATGAATGACATCACTAATGATCTTGTATTTTGTTTCACACATTCTTTTGGCAAAAGTATTAAGTTCAACCATGATCCAGTGTGTCAATACATGGGTGTCAAGCTTGTCTTTTGGCTTGTCTTTGTCCACACACAAGCACAAACCTATTTCCTTGCAGAGAGGGTAGTTGTCCATTATCATCTCCTCTATTGCCGAGAAGGTAGAGGACGGATCCTTTGCTGGCGTTTGTGCAGAGCAGTTTGCATCAGTAGAGCCTGCATCAGTCATGGTATGTGGACGAGGATGATGCATGTGACGAGAGCCAGATTCATCCTGACGATGCTTATGATTTCTGACTTGATAGCATTTGGGGCAATATAAATGTCTCTCAAAGGTAGGTTCTGGTATGCACCTCGTGTCAGGGAGTTCAAACTGTATTTTTATTAGCGATGTTTTTTTCTTTGCATTCAAACGTACTTGTTCAATAGTTTTCTGTGCAAAGACACTGCGATACAGCTCATTATGGAAATCAAGATGGAAATTATACTCCAGTATCTCTGTAATGAAATACTTTTGGGCTGACATCATGTCTGTGGCAAAAGTGTGAAGTTCAACCATGATGCCATTGGTTAGTAATTTGAGATCAAGATTCTGTTTTACTCCAGATCCTACATTGAAATCAATGCCTATTTTCTTACATCTTGAGTAAGAATAAAATGGACAATGTTCTTCATGAGGTCTTGAGAGGATTTGCTGAATATGATTCTCCTTCAATTGCCAGAGCTTTAAATTGATGTCCTTTTGAAGTTCCATTTCAGGCGAATTACCTACTTCTTGAATCCCAAATGCAGCCTGGGAAGAACCAGCAGTAGCTGCATCAGAGTTAAGGTTGTTCTGGGAATCCAGTTTAGCGTTTGTTGAGATTTTTCTCTTGTTGCCTGCCAAATATGTAGCATTAGGAACATTGCTTTTCTCCAGTGCAAGAGGAATTTGTGCAACAATACTTCTGGCAAGGTCAGAATAACCACATTGTGACACAAGATCCAGATTGTGTTTCACGATGTCAACACAAATTTGGTCAAATGTTCCACACAACTTTTCTGCAAAATGTGTCACTTCAGTCATTGCTCCATAGGTCAGTTTGTTGATGTCCAGTTTCTTATTTGGTCGAGTATTGTTTACATGTAGTTTCAGATTAATTTCTTTGCAGAAGGGATGAAGATCCACACACGTCTGTGAAATATGTTCTTCAGTTTCAGCCTGTAAATGAGGAGGAAACCCACAGGCAACATCACAATTCTCCATCCTCGATATACTTCTGAGTTCAGCGTTGACACTGCCCACACTCTGATTTGCCAAACTTATTGATGGTATGGGACCATGAAGTTCAAAGACCTCTTTTGAGAATTTGATTGCATCTTCACAATCTTTCAGTTTTCTTACTCTTTTCATCATTTCACACGTGAAAATAGTTCTCTGGTATTCAGTCTTCAGGCTGAAGTCAAAGTTGTACTCAAGAATCTCCATGATGAAATTATGTAGGGATGAATTCATTGCTATGGCAAATTGAGCAATTTCAAGCAGAATAGTATCAAGAAAAGAGTCAACACCGAAGTTTTTCTTTGGACGAAATCCAACATTGAATTGAAGGCCAAACTTCTTGCACTTCTTGAATGGACCGAATTCTTTTGCAGAGAGGATTTGTTTTACACGGTTAGCACGCAACTTCCACAATTTCTTACTTCCCAATTCTTCTTGGTCCATGTCACATTTGTTCTTTTTTGGGGGGGGAGTCTGTGTTGGCTCTTCACCTCCACTAAGCCCTCTTTCCTCGGGTTGACATGTCATTGACTTGGCATTTGCGTTTACAATTGGTAAACTAGATGAGATGTTGGTGGTGTTGATGAAAGGCGCACAAACATTCTGACAACTTGCTTCTGATTCTCTAGAGATGTCTGAGCTCAGAGAACAACTTTTGGGGTTTTGGAAGTGATTTTGATTACCAGAGTCTAGATCAGACTCCCCTTGAGGATAAGTGTGGTAGTTCTCCATTTCTACACCCTCCTGTTCTTCGTCACATTCATTGCCGGTGAAGGGGTCTAGATCAAACTCTGATAGAGAACCAGTTTGACAATGATCTCCCTCTGCCGTTCGAGTGGTACACAATTCAGTGTGATGAGAGAATGTGTTTGTCTCCATGTCTTTAGACTTTCCTCTTCTGTGCTCTTTGTTTGCCTGTTCACGCATTGCTAACACAGCACTTTTTAAACCAGACCGTCTTCTTTTTGTCACTTCCTGAAATGGATTCTGCCGGTCTTCCATATTGGACAGCGCTGAGCCTCTGGTTCCATGGAAGGAAAATGGCTCATTTTTAAACTCCACGCTTATCTCACTACCAGTGGTGATTAGTCCATTTCTTCTTTTTAGTAGGTTTAATATCCTGAACCAAATTGGATTTTTGAGATCAAGTTCAAAATTGTGCTCCAGCACCGCCAGGACAATAAGTCTGAAGGATGCAGTCAGTATTTTGGTGAAGTGTACCAATTCTAACATCACGCCCTTTGTCAACAAACCTGGATCTAGACTTTGTTTTGACCCAACATCAAGGTTCAGACATATTTCTTCACAAAAAGGAAATTTAGGGAGAAAAGCATCCTCAATCAGTGCTTCTGTTGACTTTGCTCCTGAACCCTTAAATCCATCCTTATCATCACTGTCGTCACCGCGTCCTCCTTCCATGTCTTCCAAGAGACTCTCCGTCTTCATGTATTCTTGGGATGCTGCTTGTGAACATGTGTATTCATCTCCATGTCCAGTATCATCCATCTCCACCACACAACTTGCAGTCTTACGCTCTGCAGATGACATGTTCAGTCCATTGTTGGTTTTGCATTCTGGCTTTGATGACGGGTCAAAGAGGGTAAACACTTCTTTTTTATCTTCAGGTGGTTTCTTAATCAGGTCTTTGACTTTGTGCAGAATTTGAGCAGTAAAATCAGTCATCTGTTGCTCATTTTCCAACCCAAGATCAAAATTGTTCACCAGAATGTTAGTGATAAAATGTCCTTTACTCTTGTTGACTGTTTTAGCAAAGTCACAGACCTCAAGTATGACCCCATTTGTCATTAATTGCAAGTCCATTTGTTTATGTGTGTTGGATGCAACATTAAAATCCAACCCTATTCTATTGCTGTGATGGAATGGTTCTAGGCATACTGAAAGTTCCTTTACACACATAATGCGCCACTGCCATACTTTGTTGGAATCCATCTTTTTCTGGTCTTCCAGACAGCAGGTGTCCATGTTGTCCACCAAGGCAATGATCTATTCTTCTTCCTTTCCTGTATTTAGTTGGGGAGAAAAAAATGAAACATGGTAAACATTATATCTTAGCCTGGATTCATACACAATTTAAATGCATTAATTAGGAAATAATTAACAGGCTAAAATATCAGCCATTTTACACTTAAAGTTTTCTCAAATGTGAAGATTTGCACTTTAAAACCACTGGACACTACTTGTTAATATGAGAGTAAAGGCTCCCTATCCGTCAACGTGAGTTACATTAACGCACATTTTTGAGATAATAATCTCTGTACATTGTAATTCTGCTCTGTTCTGTAATGATTTCAGTTTAATACATACCTCGTAAGTTCCTCCAACATGTCTGGTCCACACTGCATATCTGCATCTTAGTTGGACATCCCCCCATCAGCTGGTATAGTGCAACCCTGAATGAAACAATTTTGAGAAGTTTCTTAACTCATCCAAAAATAGAAACAACAGTTTAACAGCAGTGAAAGAAGTAGTCACATCGTGGATGAAATCTTGGTGTATGGTCGCACCAAAGAGGAGCACGATGCCAACCTGCACGCCATTCTGGAGAGAACCAGCGAGAGAGGAATAAAGCTTAACAAAGACCAATGCACCATCTGCGTCTCTGAGGTGAGCTATTTTGGACATAGACTGACACGAGAAGGCATCAATGCACAGATGAATGGATGTGAATAAAGCACATTTTCATCCATTTATCTAGATGTAGTCGGTGAAAGTTACCGAGCTGTGTGAGCCTACGGCTGATGTTATGTATAAATATATATATGTTATGAACCCAAACACGAGGGCATTAGATGTTCCGACGTTTGTGGGATTTCCACAACAAGTATAAAGCAGAAATAGTGGTTATTTCTTCCATGATGGATGGCGGAAGTTATAACCGTTTCCACAGAGATAAGCCACGCCCCCCTCCAGCGTGAGTGAATGAATCAAATGAATAAACCACAAATAGTTAGGCCAGTAAAATCATGCAAGAAAAGCGTTGCGAATATTCGTGTGAACGCAGCATTACTCATTTAACTTGTCTGATGTGTTGCCATGCTTCTTGTCTAGCCCTCGCAGCGGTGGCGGTGTTAGATTTTGCCAAGATTATGGTCTGGAATTTCTCATGTACGTTCATGATCATCTCCTGCTTCTTAGCGGAGAAAAAAAGAGGCTCTTCCTTTGAGTTTATTTGCCTTTGTGCTGTTAGAAAATCATGGTTTCGGTGATCGACGCTTCCCCCTTTTGAAGTAGGATGGGCACGTGCAACTATCATGAGTACTGACATCTGGTTCGAATTAACGAGATTGTTTGAGCGCGGATCAGCCTTTGAGAAACCGGGATAGCCTGATGTCAATTATCGGGTAAATTTAAGCTGGCTAATAGGACATTTGATCGACTTAGTTGAACCACGCACAAGCAAATGTGCCAACAGAGACAAAAACAATAGTAGCACAGAAACACTAGGACACTACCGGCACAACCAGAAGGATCTATGGTCCGTTTCCAGCTTCCCATGGGGACATGGAAACCTGCAACAGTCGTCGAGCCAGCAGGTACCCAGAGGTCCTACAACATTCACACTGATGGAGGTCACATGCTCAGGCGCAACCGGCGTCACCTCTTGCAGGCGTGTGAAAGTGGCGCAGACCAGGTGCCTCCACCAAACAACCACCAGATACTCAAACAGTACAGCAGGACCCTGCAGGTCATACAGGTTCCAAAAAAACACCAGACTATGCTACCACTAGATCAGTGAAGCCTAGAGACATATTGGACTTGTGATACCCAACAGGAGAATAATTTAAGAATATGTTCATGAAAATAAAAAAGATCTGTTTGAAAAAACAAACTGATAACAGTTTTCATGTTCCTTTAGTAATAGTGTTCTTGCAGATTTGGCATACACAACTGCCTCTATACAGTTTCTTCTGATAATGTGTACTATTCCATTTGGCATCTATAGCCTTTTTCTGGTCCAAAAGGGGGATGTAGTATCTTAACTAATTCCTGTTCAGGTCACTGTGTTGTTGTGATGACGTCACCAAGGTGCGCAAACTACTAGTACGCGAAACAATAAAGATGGACGCACCGCGCTGAATAAGACAAGCTGGTATCAAGTGTTTTACTTAGACAATTCACAGTCAGTATACACATAGAAGTACTACAGTATATATTTCATATAAGAAAACAAACTTTCTTTGATTGAAACAACATTCGCGTGAAAAGAAACCAGCAGCCATGACCATGTGGAGAAAAGCACAGCCATGATCGAAATATGACGAAACAAACGAGTAAATACGAACCAAATGTTGGCTGAACAACCGTCAAATATTCTCCTCTTTGTTAACTGTAAGCTCTGTTTTCCATGTGATGTCTTCATGTGTAAACTAAGACTTAAAATCTCCGAGCTGCAAAAGAAACACTGGGACGAAACAGTCCAGAGCGTTTGCAGGAAGTAAAGATGAACGATCTGCGCAGGGATTTCAAAATAAAAGTGGCTAAAAACGAAACCGTGTTACAAAGTGAAATTCTTGAAAAAACACAAAATCAGTTTTTTTTTTTTTTTTTATAGAGGATAATTTATTAAAACTTCTTCCCAGCAAAGGTCCAAATCTATACATAAATTGTGTCCTTAGCACAAATAACATACATTTCCATATCATTTCAACAATATTCGTACATTTTTAAACTACGATACTGTTAACACAAAGATACATTAACCTAATATGGTGCTTATGGACAACAAATATCTATATATTTAATAGCACAACGAAAAAAGGCACACACGTTAAAGGAAAACAAGATCTGTATAAAATAAGTAAAAGTGCTCTCTCAGCTGCATGTGCCCGACTCCACCTGGAAGTGGATCACAGACTTTCTGTCTGACAGGAAGCAGCATGTGAAGCTGTGCAAGATCTTTTTAGAGTCAATAATAACATGGGTCCCTATGGAGCAGAGAGGTGGACTTCTTCTCACATTCAGGCCGGGTGTGGCCAAAAGTGTAAATCTGTTGGATTCCAAAGTAATATGTCTGTGACCAGGACAAGATTAGTTACGTTTTGACCAAAGATTATAATAATAATACTTTTTATATAGCGCTTTTCTAGACACTCAAAGACAATTCATCATGCGTGAAGAGTGATAATTGTGGGATTTGTGGATTATGAAGCTCCTCTCCACTCTCACGATGACCTCACATGCTCTGAGCTGCGCAATACACACCCATTATAAAATCAGAAGGAGGTCCGAGAAGATTATAAAAAGTTAAATAAAGATTTGAAGAAAAACATATAATATATCAAACCAAGCAAATAATCATGAGCCAAGAAACCTATATGGTACACGTTCATAGTATCTGAAAAGACAGCAAAGAGGTAGACAGGATGCTTTTAAAATTGTTTTTAAAAAATGTACCTAAACAGAAATTATCAATATAATAATAATAATACATAAAGAACCAGATAACTTTACTTTGGTACATCAGAGCTTTAAGAAATTGACCGTTATAGTAAGAAATCTCACATTTTCATTGGAAAGGTTTTTTTCCCATTTGAACAAATTTAATTAATTAATTAAATTACTATGAAGGTAAGAGGTCAGAAACAGCACCAGTGCCACTAGAACGTGATATAACAAGAAAATAAACATAATTAATAAAACAATGTAATACTATAATCTGAAATCCATTGAGTAAAGTTCAGTGTCAAAAGATCAATATACAAACAAATACAAACTTGAAATGACCCAGGCTTAACACAGAGGAAAAGGAAAGACCCAGAACAAGTTTAAATAATGTCCAAGTGTGGCACATAAAACATTCAATATTGTGTAATTGAAGTCCATTCTAAGTACCATGTAATTCGATTGAACCGACTTTCTATGATTAATTTGTTTCCCTACCTGGTTTATGTGATTATTGAATCCCTCTGAGATGTAATTATCTGTAGTTTCATCTACCTGGCTCATAAGCTTGGTATAAAGTGTTTGCTGCCCAAGAAAGGAAGAACGTTGCTGGTGTAGATCACCACCAACAGCCCACTTTGAGTATTACATCTATCTACAAGTTAACTGTCATAACCTTAGTGACCCCTGGTACTCTTATTGGTTGAGTTGAGAATATATATCAGAAAGTTGGTGTTAAATACTCTTAAAGCAGTTAGGGGCAAAATGTAGTTGTAGTAGTAATAGTAGAAATACAAGCAATAGTAGTTGTAGCCGTATTAGAAAGGGCATTATGTAATTAAACAAAAAATAATAGTGCAAAAAAAGCATAATTCTAAGCTTCCTGCTAAAAATGTAAATTTATTTTAAAAAGGGGGCGGACACTATCTGATCTACTAGATTTTCCATAAGAACTTGGTATAAGTTCTGATGAAAAAGGCCCTCTGACTCACCAATACTTTAGTGTGTGTGTGTGTGTGTGTTCCATAGGCTTAACATGGAATTAAAGCTGTTGAACTATCTCAAAACTCAGGTCTGAAAAGATTATAAAAAGTTTAATAAAGATTTGAAAAACAACATATAAAATACCAAACCAAGCAAATAATCATGAGCCACAAACATATATGATCCACATTCATCTAATCTGAAAAGACCGCATAGAGGCAGACAGGATGCTTTCAAAATAGTTTTTATAAAATGTACTTAAACAGAAATGAGCAACATAGTAATACATAAAGAACCAGGTAATTTTCCTTAATGTAGTGTATATCAATAATGACGAAATCACTGACAGATTCATCTTTACCTAGATATGTCACAGCTTCAAGAAATTGACAGTTTTAGTAATTTACAGAAATTTCAGAGTTTTTTCCATTGGAAAAAAAATAGAATTAAATGACTATAGGAGGTATGAAGTCAGAAAAGGCACTAGTACCATATAACGTGGTAGAACAAGTGAAGAAACGTAATGCAACATAATACTATAATCTGCAATCTATTGAGTAAATTTCAGTGTCAAAAGATCAATATACAAATTAATACAAACTTGAAATGACCCAGGCTTACCACAGAGGAAAAGTAAAAGTTTAAATAATAGTGAAATAGTGTGGCACAATAAAACATTTAAAAAAAAACTTAAAACCATGAATATGGACAGTTCCTATACTGTATACTGAAAGCATTGTCAGATGTTTCCATCTTTTTGAGCCTCCATTGTTTTAAGGAAGGTTTACCAATGAGCTTTGTAAAAGTATGCATTCCTGCCAATTTGCATTAAGTCATCATCTACATTTACCCCAACGAGAAAGAGGTTTTCATAGCATTAAAAAAAACAGCATCCGTTTAATAGAAAACAAAAGGTCTCTCTTGTTAACTCTAGTCCAGAACATTAAGAAACTTGTTCCCATTAGATGCCCACTTCATTTTTGTGAACTCCTGAACTGTGCGAGTCAACTGGCACATTTTCTTGCTCTTCTTTGATCGATGTGCACTTATTGCCCTGACCTGTGGTTACCATGGAGGATCCCAGGCACCCTGCTGCTTCAACTGGGACTAAATACGTCACACCCTCCCTGTCCCATTCAGTTATTACGGTCCTGGCAGTGTTTGGAGATACAGCACATCCTTGTGGTTCAGCCAGCAAACACTGAAGATTCTCATTTTCTGATTTGAGAAAAGTAAATCTAAGACGTTCTGTAGGTTCGCCTGGGACTAAGTGCTCGGCATCTTCAGCTTTTGACTCCGTTTTGACTTCATGAAGTGGATAATATTGTTTCTCCATGTCTGGTTCTGGATTCATATTCCGATAACATGGATCATATTCCTCCTCTTTTATCTGAAGGTTTCCCTGAAGAAGGCCGACACAACCTGCACCCACTTGACTCGTACCCGGATCTGTTGGCAACTTGGTGTCCTCGTTACGGAACAGAGTTTTCTCGTAAATTTTGGCACCATCAAGAAAATGCACACGATTTTCATCTGACTGGTATCTTGCTTGTTGCACAAAATGATCCTTGTTCTTTTTCTTGGCTGGAACTTCCATGGGATACGTGGTACATTTCCTTTTCTGTGCCTTCTCGCTGATTTTTTGTGAAGCCCGGCGTTCAAACACAAATGGCAATTTGAAGACCTCCTCTGGGTTATTTTTATATTTCCGATATGGCTTGATCATATTGTTGATTGTGGATGCAGTAGTTATTGAAAATTCCCAGCTCCTGTGATGTTGTGAGCTAATATCAAAGTTATAGTCAAGGATCTCATACACAGTGTGTGGAAAATAGCATCCCCTTTTCGTACCTACGAATTTATATATCTCAAACACAACAGCTCTCGTCAATTGCTCCAAGTCCAATTTTTGTTTTCTCTCTCCAGATTTAGATGTCACTTCTAGATCCAAACCCATTTCTGTGCAAATGGGATAACAGATTTCTTGATTCTGACGTTTCTCAGATTTCTTTACGACACTAGGAAGTTTGTCTGTTTTCACTTTTGTTTGCAGTGCCAGTTTTCTTTTTTTAATACTGTCCATCCATTCACTTCCATGCACAACTGCTGTTGATTTCTTTATACCTACAATTCTAGGTTTGTCGATGGGTAATGGTTGAATGACAAATACTTCATTGAGCCAGGAGAGCGAGGCATCTTTTTCTTTTGTCTCTCTGTAGAACTGCAATTTAGTAGTTACTACTTGCCCCTGCATACCAGTGTTGAAGTTGTGTTGAATGACATCACTAATGATATTGTAGTTTGTTCCACATATTCTTTTGGCAAAATTAGTAAGTTCAACCATGATCGAGTATGTCAATACATGCGTGTCAAGCTTGTCTTTTGGCTTGTCTTTGTCCACACACAGGCTCAAACCTATTTCCTTGCAGAGAGGGTAGTTGTCCATTATCATCTCCTCTATTGCCGAGAAGGTAGAGGACGGATCCTTTGCTGGCGTTTGTGCAGAGCAGTTTGCATCAGTAGAGCCTGCATCAGTCATGGTATGTGGACGAGGATGATGCATTTGACGAGAGCCAGATTCATCCTGACGATGCTTATGATTTCTGACTTGATAGCATTTGGGGCAATATAAACGTCTCTCAAAGGTAGGTTCTGGTATGCAGCTTGTGTCAGGGAGTTCAAACTGTTTGTTTAATTGAGGGGTTTTTCTCTTTGCATTCAAACGTACTTGTTCAATAGTTTTCTGTGCAAAGACACTGCGATACAGATCATTGTTGAAATCAAGATGAAAATTGTACTCCAGTATCTCTGTGATGAAATACTTTTGTGCTGAGAGTAAAGCTGTGGCAAAAGTACCAAGTTCAACCATGATCCCATTGGTTAGTAATTTGGGATCGAGATTCTGTTTCACTCCAGATCCTACATTGAAATCAATGCCTACTTTCTTGCATCTGGAGTAAGAATAAAGTGGACAATGTTCTTCATGAGGCATTGAGAGAATTTGCTGAATATGGTTCTCCCTCAATTGCCAGAGCTTCAATTCAAACTCATTTTGGTGTTCTATGTCAGGAAAACTGTTTACATCTTGCTCTATGATTGCAGCCTGGGAAGAACCAGCAATAGCTGCATCAGAATTTGGGTTGTTCTGGAAATCCAGTTTATCGTTTGTTGAGTAATTTGTTGAGCTATTGATATTATTGGGGCTTTTTACATAGCTTAATAGTTTCCTTTGTTCCAGTACAGCAGGAATTCGTGCCACAGTACTTCTTGCGAGGTCAGAATCTCCACATTGCAAATCAAAATCCAGATTGTGATTTAGGACGTCAACACAAATCTGCTCAAATGTTCCACACAACTTTTCTGCAAAGTGGGTCACTTCAGTCATTGCTCCATAGGTCAGTTTCTTGATGTCCAGTTTCTTATTTGGTCGAGTATTGTTTACATGTAGTTTCAGATTAATTTCTTTGCAGAAGGGATGAAGATCCACACACTTCTGTGAAATAAGTTCTTCAGTTTCAGCCTGTGAATGAGGAGGAAACCCACGGGCAACATCACACTTCATGCTTCTGAGTTCAGCGTTGACACTGCTCACACTTTGATTTGCCAAACTTATTGATGGTATTGGACCATGAAGTTCAAAGACCTCTTTTGAGAATTTGACTGCATCTTCACAATCTTTCAGTTTTCTTACTCTATTCATAATTTCATATGTGAAAATAGTTCTCTGGTATTTAGTCTCCAGACTGAAGTCAAAGTTGTACTCAAGAATCTCCATGATGAAATTATGTAGGGATGAATTCATTGCTATGGCAAATCTAGCAATTTCAAGCAGAATAGTATCACACAGAGAGTCAACACCGACGTTTTGCTTTGGACTAAATCCAATGTTGAATTTAAGGCCAGCCCTCTTGGAAAAACTAAATGGACTCAACTCTTTAGCAGAGAGGATTTGTTTTACACGGTTAGCACGCAACTTCCACATGTTCTCTGTTCCCAATTCCTCTTGTTCCATGTCACATTCAGTTGGTGCATTTTTTAGAATCTGTGTTTGTTCTTCACCAAGCCCCTTTTGATCTGGTTGGCTTGCAAACCATGGGTTGAGATATGAGTTTACAGTTGGTACACTTGAGGTGTCTGAGCTCAGAGAACGTCTTGGGATTTGTAAGCTATTTTCATTGCCAGAGTTTTCCAAGTCTGCGAGTTCATCTGAGTCTAAATCAGACTCTCCTAGAGGACAAGTGTAGTAGTTATCTGGTGACATTTCATCTTGTTCCATGTCCCATTTGTTTTTAATTTTTTTGGAAGTCTGCATTTTCTCTTCACATCCACCAAGCCCTCTTTCCTCAGGTTGACATGTCATTGACTTGGCATTTGCGTTTACAATTGGTAAACTAGATGAGATGTTGGTGATGTTGATGAAAGGCGCACAAACATTCCGACAACTTGCTTCTGATTCTCTAGAGATGTCTGAGCTCAGAGAACACCTTTTGGGATTTTGTAAGTGATTTTGATTGCCAACGTTTTCTGAGTCTGTGAGATGTTCTGACTCTAAATCAGACTCTCCCAGAGGACAAGTGTAGTCGTTATCTGGTGACATTTCTTCTTGTTCCATGTCACACACGGATATGGTAATTTGCTTCAAGTCCAGTTTTTCTTCCTCTCCTGATTTCAAACTAATATCAGTAGAAATGGGAAAGCGGTTTCCTATACTTGGAGAATTTCTCTTTGCCATTTTCTTCTGCGTTTTCAGTGCCAGCTTTCTTTTTATGATAGTTTCCTTAAGTTGACGCACGTACCCAAGTTGTTTGTGAGGATAAGGTTGAATATCAAACACTTCACTGAGCCAGTGAAGCCAGACATCACTTTGTCTCATAGATTTGAGTATGGGAAATCCAGGAATTATTTCGTGACACTGCATGTCAATGTTAAAGTTGTGTTGAAGGACATCAGTAATGATCTTGTATTTTGATCCACACATTTTTCTGGCATAATGAGCCACTTCCTTCATAACCCCTTTAATTAATACATGCGTGTCAAGCTTATCTTTTGGTTGGTCTTTGTCCACACACAGGCTCAAACCTCTTTCCTTGCAGAGGGGGTAGTTGTCCATTATCATCTTCTCCATTGCTGAGAAGGTAGAGGACGGATCCTTTGCTGGCTTTTGTGCAGAGCAGTTTGCATCAGAGGAGCCTGCATCAGTCATGGTATGTGGACGAGGATGATGCATGTTACCGGAGCCATCCTGAAGGTGCTTATGATTTCTGACTTGATAGCATTTAGGGCAATATGTAACCCTCCAATGGGTAGGATCTGGTATGCTCTTTGTGTCAGGGAGTTCAAACTGCATTTTTCTTCGAGGAATTCGTTTTTTTGTTGTCATATTCACTGTGTCAATTTGTTTCATAGTTTTCTGTACAAAGGCACTGCGATACAGCTCATTGTTTAAATCAAGATGAAAATTGTACTCCAGTATCTCTGTGATGAAATACTTTTGGGCAGAGAGTAGAGCTGTGGCAAAAGTATGAAGTTCAACCATGATGCCATTGGTTAGTAATTTGAGATCAAAATTCTGTTTTACTCCAGATCCTATATTGAAATCAATGCCTAATTTCTTACATCTTGAGTAACAATAAAGTGGACAATGTTCTTCATGAGGCATTGAGAGAATTTGCTGAATATGATTCTCCCTCAATTGCCACAGCTTTACATTGAGCTTGTTTTGGTGTTCTATGTCAGGAGACCTGTTTACATCTTGGTCTATGATTGCAGCCTGGGAGGAACCAGCACTGGCTGCATCTGAATTTGGGTTGTTCTGGGAATCCAGCTTTACCTTTAACGCAGCAGTATTTGTCATGGCCGGTATTCTCTTGCGACATGTTACATAGTTTGTTGATAGATTCTTTCTCTCAATTACAAAAGGAATACGTGCCAAAATACTTCTTGCGAGGTCAGAATCTCCACATTGCAAATCAAGATCCAGATTGTGATTTAGGACGTCAACACAAATCTGCTCAAATGTTCCACACAACTTTTCTGCAAAGTGGGTCACTTCAGTCATTGCTCCATAGGTCAGTTTGTTGATGTCCAGTTTCTTATTTGGTCGAGTATTGTTTACATGTAGTTTCAGATTAATTTCTTTGCAGAAGGGATGAAGATCCACACACTTCTGTGAAATAAGTTCTTCAGTTTCAGCCTGTGAAGGAGGAGAAAACCAACAGGCAACATCACACTTCTCCATTCCCCATATGCTGCTGGGTTCAGCGTTTGCACTGTCCACACTCTGATATGCCATATTTTCTGATGGTATGGGACCATGAAGTTCAAAGACCTCTTTTGAGAATTTGATTGCATCTTCACAATCTTTCAGTTTTCTTACTCTATTCATAATTTCACATGTGAAACTATTTCTCTGGTATTCAGTCTCCAGGCTGAAGTCAAAGTTGTACTCAAGAATCTCCATGATGAAATTCTGTAGCGATGAATTCATTGCTATGGCAAATCTAGCAATTTCAAGCAGAATAGAATCAAGAAAAGAGTCAACACTGAAGTTTTTCTTTGGACGAAATCCAATGTTGAATTCAAGGCCAAACTTCTTGGAAAAACTAAATGGACTCAACTCTTTAGCAGAGAGGATTTGTTTTACACGGTTAGCACGCAACTTCCACATGTTCTCTGTTCCCAATTCCTCTTGTTCCATGTCACATTTGTTCTTTATTTTTTTGGGAGTCTGTGTTTTCTCTTCACATCCACCAAGCCCTCTTTCCTCAGGTTGACATGTCATTGACTTGGCATTTGCGTTTACAATTGGTAAACTAGATGAGATGTTGGTGGTGGTGATGATGAAAGGCGCACAAACATTCTGACAACTTGCTTCTGATTCTCTAGAGATGTCTGAGCTCAGAGAACAACTTTTGGAGTTCTTGAAGTGATTTTGATTGACGTTTTCTGAGTCTGTGAGATGTTCTGACTCTAAATCAGACTCTCCCAGAGGACAAGTGTAGTCGTTATCTGGTGACATTTCTTCTTGTTCCATGTCACACACAGATATGGTATTTTGCTTCAAGTCCAGTTTTTCTTCCTCTCCTGATTTCAAACTAATATCAGTAGAAATGGGAAAGCGGTTTCCTATACTTGGAGAATTTCTCTTTGCCATTTTCTTCTGCGTTTGCAGTGCCAGCTTTCTTTTTTTGATAGTTTCCTTAAATTGACGCACGTTCCCAAGTTGTTTGCGAGGATAAGGTTGAATATCAAACACTTCACTGAGCCAGTGAAGCCAGACATCATTTTGTCTCATCACTTTGTTTATGCTTAATACAGTATTTATTTCCTGACACTGCATGTCAATGTTAAAGTTGTGTTGAAGGACATCATTAATGATCTTGTATTTTATTCCACACATTTTTCTGGCATAATGAGCCACTTCCTTCATAACCCCTTGTGTTAATACATGCGTGTCAAGCTTAACTTTTGGTTGGTCTTTGTCCACACACAGGCTCAAACCACTTTCCTTGCAGAGGGGGTAGTTGTCCATTATCATCTTCTCCATTTCTGAGAAGGTAAAGGACGGATCCTTTGCTGGCTTTTGTGCAGAGCAGTTTGCATCAGTAGAGCCTGCATCAGTCATGGTATGTGGATGAGGATGATGCATTTGACCAGAGCCAGATTCATCCTGACGATGCTTATGATTTCTGACTTGATAGCATTTGGGGCAATATAAATGTCTCTCAAAGGTAGGTTCTGGTTTGCACCTCGTGTCAGGGAGTTCAAACTGTATTTTTATTAGCGATGTTTTTTTCTTTGCATTCAAACGTACTTGTTCAATAGTTTTCTGTGCAAAGGCACTGCGATACAGCTCATTGTGGAAATCAAGATGAAAATTATACTCGAGTATCTCTGTAATGAAATACTTTTGGGCTGACATCATGTCTGTGGCAAAAGTGTGAAGTTCAACCATGATGCCATTGGTTAGTAATTTGGGATCAAGATTCTGTTTTACTCCAGATCCTATATTGAAATCAATGCCTAATTTCTTGCATCTCGAGTAACAATAAAGTGGACAATGTTCTTCATGAGGCATTGAGAGAATTTGCTGAATTTGATTCTCCCTCAATTGCCACAGCTTTACATTGAGCTTGTTTTGGTGTTCTATGTCAGGAGAACTGTTTACATCTTGGTCTATGATTGCAGCCTGGGAGGAACCAGCACTGGCTGCATCTGCATTTGGTTTGTTCTGGGAATCCAGCTTTACCTTTAACGCAGCAGTATTTGTCATTGCCGGTATACTCCTTCCACATATTACATAGTGTGTTGATAGTTTCTTTCTCTCAATTACAAAAGGAATACATGCCACAATACTTCTGGCAAGGTCAGAATCTCCACATTGCAAAACAAGATCCAGATTGTGATTTAGGATGTCAACACAAATCTGCTCAAATGTTCCACACAACTTTTCTGCAAAGTGGGTCACTTCAGTCATTGCTCCATAGGTCAGTTTGTTGATGTCCAGTTTCTTATTTGGTCGAGTATTGTTTACATGTAGTTTCAGATTAATTTCTTTGCAGAAGGGATGAAGATCCACACACTTCTGTGAAATAAGTTCTTCAGTTTCAGCCTGTGAATGAGGAGGAAACCAACAGGCAACATCACACTTCTCCATCCTCGATATGCTGCTGGGTTCAGCATTGACACTGTCCACACTCTGATATGCCAAACTTATTGATGGTATGGGACCATGAAGTTCAAAGACCTCTTTTGAGAATTTGACTGCATCTTCACAATCTTTCAGTTTTCTTACTCTTTTCATCATTTCATATGTGAAACTATTTCTCTGGTATTCAGTCTCCAGGCTGAAGTCAAAGTTGTACTCAAGAATCTCCATGATGAAATTCTGTAGCGATGAATTCATTGCTATGGCAAATCTAGCAATTTCAAGCAGAATAGTATCACGCAGAGAGTCAAGACTGAAGTTTTGCTTTGGACCAAATCCAATGTTGAATTCAAGGCCAAACTTCTTGGAAAAACTAAATGGACTCAACTCTTTAGCAGAGAGGATTTGTTTTACACGGTTAGCACGCAACTTCCACATGTTCTCTGTTCCCAATTCCTCTTCTTCTAAGTCACATTTGTTATTTATTTTGTTGGGAGTCTGTGTTTTCTCTTCACATCCACTAAGCCCTCTTTCCTCGGGTTGACATGTCATTGACTTGGCATTTGCGTTTACAATTGGTAAACTAGATGAGATGTTGGTGGTGTTGATGAAAGGCGCACAAACATTCTGACAACTTGCTTCTGATTCTCTAGAGATGTCTGAGCTCAGAGAACAACTTTTGGGGTTTTGGAAGTGATTTTGATTACCAGAGTCTAGATCAGACTCCCCTTGAGGATAAGTGTGGTAGTTCTCCATTTCTACACCCTCCTGTTCTTCGTCACATTCATTGCCGGTGAAGGGGTCTAGATCAAACTCTGATAGAGAACCAGTTTGACAATCATCTCCCTCTGCCGTTCGAGTGGTACACAATTCAGTGTGATGAGAGAATGTGTTTGTCTCCATGTCTTTAGACTTTCCTCTTTTGTGCTCTTTGTTTGCCTGTTCACTCATTGCTAACACAGCACTTTTTAAACCAGACAGTCTTCTTTTTGTCACTTCCTGAAATGGATTCTGCCGGTCTTCCATATTGGACAGCGCTGAGCCTCTGGTTCCATGGAAGGAAAATGGCTCATTTTTAAACTCCACGCTTATCTCACTACCAGTGGTGATTAGTCCATTTCTTCTTTTTAGTAGGTTTAATATCCTGAACCAAATTGGATTTTTGAGATCAAGTTCAAAATTGTGCTCCAGCACCGCCAGGACAATAAGTCTGAAGGATGCAGTCAGTATTTTGGTGAAGTGTACCAATTCTAACATCACGCCCTTTGTCAACAAACCTGGATCTAGACTTTGTTTTGACCCAACATCAAGGTTCAGACATATTTCTTCACAAAAAGGAAATTTAGGGAGAAAAGCATCCTCAATCAGTGCTTCTGTTGACTTTGCTCCTGAACCCTTAAATCCATCCTTATCATCACTGTCGTCACCGCGTCCTCCTTCCATGTCTTCCAAGAGACTCTCCGTCTTCATGTATTCTTGGGATGCTGCTTGTGAACATGTGTATTCATCTCCATGTCCAGTATCATCCATCTCCACCACACAACTTTCAGTCTTACGCTCTGCAGATGACATGTTCAGTCCATTGTTGGTTTTGCATTCTGGCTTTGATGACGGGTCAAAGAGGGTAAACACTTCTTTTTTATCTTCAGGTGGTTTCTTAATCAGGTCTTTGACTTTGTGCAGAATTTGAGCAGTAAAATCAGTCATCTGTTGCTCATTTTCCAACCCAAGATCAAAATTGTTCACCAGAATGTTAGTGATAAAATGTCCTTTACTCTTGTTGACTGTTTTAGCAAAGTCACAGACCTCAAGTATGACCCCATTTGTCACTAATTGCAAGTCCATTCTTTTATGTGTGTTGGATGCGACATTAAAATCCAACCCTATTCTATTGCTGTGATGGAATGGTTCTAGGCATACTGAAAGTTCCTTTACACACATAATGCGCCACTGCCATACTTTGTTGGAATCCATCTTTTTCTGGTCTTCCAGACAGCAGGTGTCCATGTTGTCCAAGGCAATGATCTATTCTTCTTCCTTTCCTGTATTTAGTTGGGGAGAAAAAAAGGAAACATGGTAAACATTATATCTTAGCCTGGATTCATACACAATTTAAATGCATTAATTAGGAAATAATTAACAGGCTAAAATATCAGCCATTTTACACTTAAAGTTTTCTCAAATGTGAAGATTTGCACTTTAAAACCACTGGACACTACTTGTTAATATGAGAGTAAAGGCTCCCTATCCGTCAACGTGAGTTACATTAACGCACATTTTTGGGATAATAATCTCTGTACATTGTAATTCTGCTCTGTTCTGTAATGATTTCAGTTTAATACATACCTCGTAAGACAGGATTTAGCTGAGCTCGGAGTTCCTCCAACATGTCTGGTCCACACTGCATATCTGGATCTTAGTTGGACATCCCCCCATCAGCTGGTATAGTGCAACCCTGAATGAAACAATTTTGAGAAGTTTCTTAACTCATCCAAGGTCTTGCATTCAAAATCTCACTAAAAGTATTAGTATGAAAATATCTGTTAAGTTTGCAAAAATAAAAGTAGGCCCATTTCAGAATATCAACTGAATCTTAATTATTGATGCATTAGCATGTATACTAGTGTTGTCACACTACCACAGGGAAAGATGTACTCAACATTGAGGGCTCACTTTAATGTTGCAGCTGGTATTTGTAGAACTTATTTCAACGAGGACTACAAAATATAGCCTACTGGTTTAGCTTATAGGTTAATTCATAAATTGTGATATTAATCAACTTAGTCTTTAAATAAATTTAGTGTAATACAATAGTTCCTTCTGAAATGTAGTTTAGTAGTATACAAAGTGCATTATTAAATGGAAATACTCCAGTAACGGTCTTCTTTTATACTGTTGGAAAAATAACTATTTCAACAGGACTGTGACCTTACATATCACAGGGTGTTGACCTGTTATGGTCTGAAGGTCTTGCTGGCGCCCCTTCGCAAACACAATGGAGGTCTGTTTCTGGAGAAGATAATAAACTGCTTTGGGCAGTTTCAGACCACATCCCCTCTGAGGCTTTCAGATATGGATCTTGGAGCAGCAACTTAGAAATATGACTTGTGCGTGATTTCAACTCTGCTCAGCTCCATAGACTTAAAGTGCCCTCATGGTCACATTTCAAACTCCACAAACATTTAAAAAAAAAAGTAAACCAACACGTTCGGCAGTCTTTCTTCACGTTCTCTGATTCAACAATTAAGGGGGGGGGTGGTGGAAGAAACACAGCCCCAGCAGCCATGACGGAATGAGGAGCCATGACGGAAACAGGACGAAACGAACGAGTGAATACGAACCAAATGTTGACTCTTCTCTTCTCTTGCTCACTGTAAGCACCGTTTTCCCACGTGGCGTCTTTACGCGTAAACTAAGACTGAACATCTCTGTTGCAGAGAAACAGGGGGACCATACGGAGCTTTTACAGGAAGTGACGAAGGAAGATCTGCGCGGGGTTTTCAAAATAAGAGTCGCTAGAAACGGAGCGTCAGTGTTTAGAACGGAGTTTGTACAGAAACGCATTGTACGATTACACACTGTTTTATATAGCACTTTATACATCTATTAAAACAAATCAAAATCAGGGCTGTCTTATTATTAAGTAACCATTTTTCATGAAACCATGTTACAAAATTAAATTCGGGCTATTCACTTCATAATTTATTAAAAATGCTTCCCAGCAAAAGGTCCAAATCTTTATATAAATCGCATCCTCCTCCAGCACAAATAACATACATTTCTATATCATTTTAACAACATTCGTCAATTTTTAAACTATGATACTGTTAACACAAAGACACATTAACCATATGGATATGCATATGGTAAAACAAATATCTATATCTTTACAAGCACAAAGAAAAAAAAAGGCGCACATTTCAATTATAGGAGAACAATACAATATCTTCTGTATAAAATAAGTAAAAGTGCCACTTTAAGAAAAAGGGAAAGCAGAGCTTTAAAGTAACCTTTTCTCTTGGCTTTAATGTTCATGGACGAGAAAGCTGAACCAATCAAGCACCGTCAGTCAGAAAAGAACAAAACAATGCTTTGTAAACATTATTAGCCTCTTTATTCTCATCGTTTATCAGACATTGGTCACAGGTCCAGATATACTGGGATGTAACCATCACTCACAGTCCACCATTAGGTAAAGCCCACACAAAATGAATGAATTCAACAGAAGAGGCATTCCTAATTAATGTAGATATTTCCTTCCTTTGTAGAAAATGAACTCAAACTGAGAAGGCTATTCCTGTACATTTCAGGACACACACACACTTTTTTAGCCAATTACTCCATAAGGAAACTTAAATATTTAATTCAACCACATCAAATGAGAAAACAAAAAACACAAACATCCAACAAATTAGGTTTGAATTAGCGTTAGCATTAGATGCCAAGGACAAGTTGACAGCTTTCAATATACATTTTATGTCCAGTAAATTATTTATATGTTTGTTTGGGTGGGGGGGGGGGGGGTTCTTTATTCTCTTTGTGTCAGTGCAGCCTACAGCGTTGTGCTCGTTGGGGTCCGTTCAGAAGGCTCTGAAAAGCTGGTTTGGCATGTAACCCAGGTGGAGGAAGGAAGATTGGGCTTCTCTCTCGAGGATCGCCAGCTCCTGGACCGTCGGGGCCAGAACATCCACGTGACCCTTGTAGTTGCCGCCTTAGTAAGAGCAACAGGTTTGTTGGTCAAGCTCAACATGCAAGCAGGGAATTAACAGCTAATCCATGTAGTTATAGATATTTTGATGACCCAAATATGTAGTGGAAAATGTATGACTATTCACTACAATATGCTTGTACACGGTGGTCACTGTACACACATACCTCCCAAAGCCTTGCGCTGACCATAGGTGACCTTTCCATCGAAATCATCAAGGGGTACTTTGATGTCTGGCTCACACTGGGTGATGGTGCACTTTAGATGCTCCTCAATATCCGACAGGAGCTGTGGTGAGAGGGAAGGGAATGAAAAGGATACAAGTAGAACTGTTTTATGTCATAATGCGTTAAGTTCAAATGTGTGTGCGTGCTTGAGCTTTCAGCGCCTTCCCAAAATGAAGCGCTGCTCACAAGGGCTTCTCTTGGAGTGCATTAGATCTCACATCAGACGCACCCTTTCAAACCCAGGGGTGCCGTTTCTGTCGAGATGACGAACGCATCCGTTTCCCGTCAAATCACTTCAGCTGAATCGGGTGGCATTTCAAAACAGAAAACCTTACTTGCTGCATGAGCTTCATTAAGTTTGTTAAGTTAACTTTGCTTACCTCTTTCTCGTTGTACCAGATGGTGCAACCTCCATCGTCCTTCAGCCGGGTGTTGTAGCAGCCCCTGCCTCGGTTCGGACAAACGTGGTACCACACCTGCTCAAATAGAAACATTTAAAATTTGAACTATTTTTTTTTTTTTAAACTGCGCAAAATTAATTATCAGCATTTTTCTATAATCCACCCAACCTTCTCCTTCTCCATAGCAACCAAGGAGATGGCCAGTCCCATTCTGCGGGTTAAAATGAGATGATTTTTAAGTCTTTCAGTTGAATCATATTGTGATGAAGATCTTACAAACATAATCATGTGGTGATGCAAGAAAATACAAATGTAACACAACACACAAACTTTTATTTTCAAGTAAATTCATGCTTACCTCTCGGCTCTTCCAACTCTGCCAATACGATGGACGTAGTTCTGCTTCTCATCTGGCAGGGTGACGTTAATCACTGGAAGAAAAAAAAAAAAGAGAAAAGGAAGAGTGGACTTGTAGATACAAAAAAAGAGCAGCGCAATATTTTGTAATAAACAAATTGGAAATCAAATATATTCACCATAAGGAACTCCGTGGACGTCGATTCCTCTGGCAGCTACGTCTGTGCAGACCAAGAGCTTCACTTCTTTTTTCTGAGCACACAAGAAAAGAAGATCAAACTTCGCCGGACAGGTTATAATTCGGAAAAAAAAGGGTAATTAATAAGTTTATGTCTTTTTACCTTGAAGCGCTCCAGGTTAGTTTTCCTCTCGTTTGGCTTACGATCACCATGGAGACAGACACAGGAGAGCTGGTGGGATTTACTGTCTGGACCTAAGAAATAGATCAATACTACTTTGTCATGGGGTCAAACATGGAATGGAAGTGCGTATGCACTTGTAAATGTCGGTTAGTAAAGACCATTACCTCCTCCTTGCTGAATGAAGTACTGTTCCATGTTGTCACAGTCGATCTTGGTGCGGCAGAAGATTATGGCCTGGTCCATCTTGTGCTCTTTGATGGCCCTCACCGTGTACTCGCCCTTGAGCAGCTTGATGGCTTCTGACCACATTTCTAAAAATGTACACATAAAGGGGAATGACTATATTATATTTATGTGTTGAATATTGATACATGGGACTATGTTAAACACATCACACTAGAGGGATGAAGTAAAATGGTCCAAACGGTGTGTTCCGTTCTGCTCTTACCTGCAGAATTGGCTCCTGCTCTGGTGTTATCTTTGGCATGGACTTCATCAGTCTATCCAAAACCAATCAAAAAAGGAGAAAAGCTTTGTCAACACATTTATCTAAAAAATAGAGAGCCATAACCACATGCAACCCCACTTCATTACACGTCTTTGGGCCAAGACGAGGGACTCACCCGGACGTGGTTCTTGCCGAGGCGCTCCCACAGGCGATCGTTCTTAGGATTTACTGGCACTACCACGTGGTGGACACTCTCGGGGACGGAGTCCTCCCCCTTCAGGTCCACCCAGGTGGGAAAGTGCATGATACGCTCGGACAGCTTCTTCACGTCAAACGAATGCAGCGTGGCTGAGCAAACAATCACCTGGAAGAAAAGACATTGACTGATGCATATGGACACAACTTACATTTAGAAAGGACTTCCCCCTATCGTACGCCAATAACATATTCTATCTTGCACCGCGGCCGCTTTGACTTTCATCTAAAGGGTGTCGTTTAGTGCCTACATTACTGTTTAAAGTTGTCGTCACTGAAATGCTTATTGTCACACACGCAGTTTACCTGCAGTCTTTTGCCGTCAGAAGTGACCTGAGGGATTTGGTTATGGATCCTGTTGATGAAGTCTGTGTAGCCTGCGGAAAGTAAGCCGTCCTAAGGGACACAGAGAACAGAGACAAATGGTGAGTGACTTCAGGGATTCTTATGGAAAGCAACCATTCAAAAGAGTACACGTAGTTTGTAGGCTGTGACAATTCAATGGCTTCTGATGTGACAGGAAACGCTCTTTGATGTGTTGTACATACACACTCATCCAGGACTAGAAAGCGGACTTGGGACAGACTGAGCTTCCCAGTAGATATGAGGTCGTCCAGTCTTCCTGGTGTTCCCACCACAATGTCAATCTAATTATAAGATGACACAAAAAAAGCAGAAGACAGAAGAGGAGAAATAAAAAAATAAAATGGATGTCCGTTAGTTAAAATAATTTCAACTCTGTGTTTTTTTATTTTTTAAAGTACAATACATGTTTGTTTGAAGGCAGTTGATGTCACCAACCCCCTGTTCCAGAGCAGCCAGCTGATCTTTGGCAGGCACACCACCAATCACCAGCAGGTTCCTGTAGGGACAAATTTACCAACGTCAACGTTTAAGATTAAGCACTGGCTCCATCTGCTGGTATAAAACAAGAAATACGAGGTAATCTCGGCATGCAATGTTTACCACTGTTGAACATATTTGGATGTGGCTCTGTACCCAACCAGGCATTTTCTGCACAATTCATGGTTTTTACAATATTCATGCCGACCCAGCTTACCTGAGTTTGGGGTTATCCACATATTTCCCACACTGCTTGACATTGTTGAGGGTTTGTTCTGCCAATTCTTTCGATGGCTCCAGGATCAGGGCTTTGGGTGCGTTGGATGATGCTTTCGCCTGACTCACTTTGGCACTGCCTGCACAAACACAGAGCAAAGACAGGTTATTAAAGATTGTAATACACCTGTGACACTTTCTTAGTGTGTAGGTGTGTCAGCAATGGTATACATTGCACTTAAGTAGCTTGTTTAAAAGAACTAATGCATTACCTGGTCCAACATAAAAGTATCTTTGGTTCTATGTAAGTGAATGATGTCCATGATGTTTAGTTTATTTTCTTACTGCACCTGAAATTAGGTTGCATCACACACCTGCTTGAGAAGATTTGACCGTGTGGCCCTCTGGTGCCTGGTTCAAGGCAATGAACCCACTCTTAGGGGCATTTTTAAAGTCTTCTCCTCCGAAGTTGAACTTCAGCTCTGCATTCTGGCAAACAGATGAGGAAACGAACCATTTGTATGGTGCAAATCTGACACCCGTTTGTTTGTTTTGTACCATTATTTTTGATGTGGTACCTTGAGCACACAGGAGGCAAAGAAGGGCTGACTCTGCACAGGTTGAGGGATCTCAAAAGCCACACCCAGGTCATTGCCTAAAAAAAGAAAACAGAGAGTAATGTTGCCATTTAACACCGAGCCCGGATGTCTTCCTTAATCATGATGATGAGAGGGAGAACGGCACCATTTTTAGAGAAGGAAATCTGTCCCTTGTCTACGTCAAGGTAGCATCCAATCGTGTCATGCATGGTAAACTCCTGCAAAGAGGCAAGATAACAAAGAAAAAACATGTTTGAAAAATGATCCTTAGAATTGTTTACGTGTATAAATAGTCACTGATAAATTGTCACCTCTCCATAGCTGTCAAACTGCTTGTTGTTGGATTTCTTTCCTGTCCCACCAAAACCAAAACCATACTTATCAGTTCCTGGAAAGAAAGAAAAGAATTTGTTAGGATTGGGGTATTTTTCTCTCTTTAGACCGTTTATTTGAGCTGTTCCATCTACAGCATGGAGATTGTGAGGTGGACAGGAGCATACCCAAGTCCAGGGCTGCCTGACTGGTGGACCAGCCAATGCGACACAATCCCTGATCATGGCAGGCCACCTCATAGTAGTACTTCCCTGGACACAGAAAGAAAAGGACAAATAACATTATCATTCCATTGCAAGTCTATCAAAAGATATGTTTGGTTCCCCGTGAAATGCACGCATGTTGTCCTGAAGTACTTGTGTGCATTAAATACCTTTGGTGACCCCTTTTGTAGTGCGACAGCCATGCCACTCTTTAAACTCCCTGCTCTGGCAGCACAGGCCATCTGGACCAATCGCTGTAAAAGAAAGAAGAGAAAACAAGTGACAATGGAGGTGACAAAGAACAAAGCTAAAATGTGGCCGTACATGTGTATTTTGTATCCCCTTACCAAAGGCTGTACTGCGGTCATAAGGATTCATCTGCCAATTGTTGAAAACTGAACAAAAACAAATGTAAACAGAGCAGGTTAACTATCTGCAGAGCAAACACCACCGCTTTTATAATAGTTTGTATTGTTATACTGGCCTGACCACAGCTCTGTACAATGTTATAAACAGCTGGCATATCAAACACACAGACTGCAACCAATTAAGTCAATAATCTTAAAGTGGCCTCACTCGCTCCTCCAGTCTTGACAGAGGGTCTGCCCCTCTTGCCCTCCTGCTGATCCTTCAGGGTTTCATACACGACCTGGATCACTGGGATACTGAAGGCCTGAGGATGACAATTAGTACACTTACGTTTTAGTATGTTACTCGGCCTGATGTGGTCGATGCAAACTGCAGAGGTATAATAATATTTAAAAGTGTCAGTCAAGTACTTACCCCTGTTTTACCGCTCCCAGTTTCTGCTGCCTAAAAAAAAAGAAGAAAAAAAAAGAAAAACAGATGTAAACTTGCTGTGTCCAAACTTTCTGTCTGAGAAAAACGGAAACCAAAAAAGGTAAACCTACCATAAGTACATCTCCTCCACCAAGAATAAGGGGAATGGACTCTGCCTGGATGTCAGTAGGAAGCCTGCAATGCAATAGATTGAAATACATCAGCTCAGTGTCAACTGGAAAAGGTAACAACAACAACGTCGACATATATGACAAATATGGGCACGGTTTTGTAATATTGATACGACCAGTCTCAGGTTTGTAGAGGGACTTACAGCCAGCCCAGCTCTTCCACAGCCTGCGCGATTTCAGGCATAACCCCCATTTCTGTTGGACAAAAGACAGACTATGAAGTTCAATACGCCGGCGTCGCTTTTACAAAGTCGTTTGGAGTTTCAGTAAAATACGAACGCGACGTCAATATAATGAAGTTGATATATTCTTACCCGAAAACGCTGCCATGATCGCTGCTGCTTGCTACGAGTGCAATTTCACCGGATGTAACGTTGACGTGTGTAGAATTTTCGGCTCGGTGCAACATCTTAACTGGTCCAGCCCGCTAAGCCAAACAGCCTTATGTCATTGGTTCCGTTTTGTGAACGAGTTCGTTAAATAGGTTAAGTATTTTTCTACATACATTTGTTTTCGGGGTGAGCTACATAAACACATATTTATGTGTATATCATATCATGATAGACACATTAAAGCTATGAAACGGCTTTTCTTTAGCGGTTAGGTATATTTTTACAAGCGCGGTTTCCTGATGTATTTTGTCCACTGCTACTCGCCGTAGACTCTGACAGCCTGTGCAAGTAAACATGGCTGAAGAAAGTCTGATTGAAGGCGAAGATGAGAACATTTTATACGATTTACTTGTCATTACTGAATGGCCGCCAGAGACGGACACTCAGGTCAGTCCGTCTTCCATTCGTGCACATTTTCATTTCAGTGTGTAGGTCCTTTGTTAAATGTTTAGTTGTAAAAATGGCCCCCGAAAGACAACACTATCATCAGTTGCAAGGGGTCAGCCGCTCAAAGCCACGTAGCATACACCCACTGCTACATTTCTAGCTAAACCCTCATGCTCTCATTTCACATGCGCACACCTGTGTTTACCTTCATCATCATTTATTGTGCTGTGGGAAGTTAACGTCCAAGTTTCGACTGTAAGGCAACAATCACATTTTGCCCCATTTAGCTAGCTAAAGCCCAGAAGTACGAGGCTGCTCGACTAACTTAGCCGCTGTTACGCATACATATACAATACATGCTTAATGATGACCACGACGCAAATCATAAGCTCACATGCCGCTTTCTGACATTTTCAGTTGCGAGGCAACAAGGAGCACAACACTTCAATTATTGCAAAAGCAGTGACAGGTAAGTTCATTTTTTGGGGGGGGTGGGGGGTATAACGTTAGTTGTGATACTCTGCATGCCGAAAGGGGGAACTTTAGTATATAGAAATATATATATGCAGCACGTGACCGTGAGTATACGTAGCCATTACGCAATTTAACCTTTACTTCCGTCTTGGTGGGGTTTGCTTCCATCAATGGAGGATTGGTACCCAGCAGTGATGCCAGTTGCTGGAAAGTACAACAGCATTTCTGTTGGTGTAACAGTTTTTTTTTGTCTGTTTATGTGAAGTGTTTTTCAGTCTGTTGGCGTGTGTCCATTATATCTTGTATATTGTTTATCGTGGTTGTTGGTTGCTGCTGCTGGCTGGTTGAGGGCTACCAAACGGAATTTCGTTGTATCACTACAATGACAACAAAACACCTCTTTTATCTTTATATTTATATCTACCCAAATCTGTAATATAAAAAAAAGCATACTTATAGACATCTTAATTAACGACGTCTCAGTCTGCAACCTATCGAATTATGTAATGCATCATTTATCAGATACGCAAGACTGTTCGGTCAAGATTATGTATGCACCACTTTTATAATACCAGAGTGTCTTTAACAAAACAAGGATCAATACAATATGGGATTGTATCATTATTATTTTGTACTAACTGTGATATATATTTCTTACAGGGCCATTCCGCTTAATCTTGCACTACTTGTGGTACAGGTGAGTTCCTCACTTTTACACTGGCAGCTACAAGTGACTTTCCCTGTCAGTGTTTTACCATTGTAATGGACAGACGTAACAGCATGTAGCTGTGATTCATGGTGCTTCTTAGTAGTATGTTTTTTAGAACAGAGGTGTGTGTGTGTGGCTTAATACCTGTTTAACTACGTCACATTAGAACCACGGTTTTTATTTTGAATGTCTGTCAGCAAGCCTATATTTAAATCAGCTACCTTTTGTGAATGTGTTTTTAAACACTGACTCAGGAACTCCTACAAACCAGAACTGATGTGCCACAAAACAACATAAAATGTTCACAGGCAGGATCTTGTTCAGAATGCTTCTGTCTTCTGACATTTCTTTATGATGCCGGATAATGTATATATTGCTGTGTCATGATAGCAGTACTAACACTGAGCCACTTATAAGATAAAACTCTTTATATTTGTGACGTTCTAAATAGTCACAATTAACCTTGATTGATTCAATAAGTCTCATATTTGATAGTTCTATCAATTGATAAAAATGAGCTTATGCTTTTAGGTTTAGCCTTGAATTATAATATCTGCTAATAACAGCAGCCCCCTGTAACATGTTCCCTTAATGCAATTCCTTTACTTTTCTACATGCTTGCACAAGCTATAGTTGAGAAATAAAAGCAAAATCAAATAGATTTTATGTCCTTGAAATGACGGCCTGGGGCATAACCGATTTGTACAGTACGTATGACAGATTCAACAAAAATTGCGGAAAACTACTTTTAAAAGTATATTTGTTGAGGTTTTTTAGCCACTCGTTAAGTGGTATTTGGTGTATGAAGTATTTGTATATGATGTATGACATCATATGAGGGCATTGATTATTCACATCCTATCTTTTATTTGGATGACTTCACTAACTCAGTTTTAAAGGAACGTTTATATGTAACCGTTTGCAACGGACAAGAGTATGAAGACACTTCTGCAGCGACCCTGCCAGCCATACTTGATCTGTACTTCCTGGAATCTACTGCACAAACGTCTCCTACACACGCTCCTGTATTCAAGATGTAAACTTGTTTCACCCGGCCTTGTTTCTTACTGCTCATGCTGTTAACAGATGGCTAGATGTGGCCTGCAGTAGATTCCGTAATGCCACAGCACCAAGGCCTGCTTTTCTTCTCAGCAGTTGGACAGCTAGCAGCATCAATAACCTTGTTAAATATTCAAGAACTCCTCTAGCTATGCTTTGCTCTTTGCTGTCCTTTATGTTTTGTAGAGTACAAGGAAACAAGAATTTTATTAGAAAGGACCAATCAGACCAAGGAGGCTGCCCTCACATTCTGTGACAGTTTCATTTTCAACACACGCTTCTGGCAATTTTGCTAAAGTTCAAAATTAGAATAGTGAAGTATAATGATAATTCATTTTTAAAAGGATATTTTGATGGTAAGTAAGACAGTTAATTCACCAAATGGAAAATTGAACCACACATTTCAAACAATCCATTAACACAATGGCAGTTTGTAAGTTTGTAAACTTTCCACAACTTATTTACTGTGAACAGACCACATGTGTTTGACAGATCATTAAGTGTCCGTTGAATGATCCCCAAATTAAATAAATAAATAAAGCTGATTTCATGGCCATTTCTTTTTTTAATTCAATATAATTTAGTTTTTGATTTAAAATAGGTGTAATAATAGGTGTTTAATTTATGTTAGTTTTAATTTAATTATAATTTAATACAATTTGAATTTGATTTAAATTAAATATATAGTTTCAATGTAATGTCATTTTTGTTTATTTTGTATGCAACCTAATGACATTTTTCTTATTCAAGTTGAACATTTAACATTTTAAATTTGACAAAATGTAACTTTATTTACATTTTAATCTAACCTAACCTAATTTTAGTGTAACTGAATTAAACATTTATTTTAATTTTATTATGTCTTTTAATTCATTTGTTTAATGTAATTGCATTGATGTAGTTTAATTTAATTTATTTGATTTTGAATATTAATATTAATTTTAATTTAATAATTCTTTCAATTTATTTTAAGCAAATCAAATCTGATCTAGCTCCTGTTCATACAATATTTTATTTTACATTCACTGACACAGACTGGTCACCTTTTAAAACAATGACTGCGCTCCCTCTACTGGACTGCTTCTCTCATCTCTGTTGATCTCTAAGTTAAAGTTGCTCTGTAAAAGGTCCTTAATAGGGAAGTCAACTTTATTTCAGCCTCAATCAGATGAACTCCTATAAGTCGAGACACATACAGTAATTAATACCGTCAAGCAGCTTTGAATGTGTCCATATTCCGACTGTTACGTTTGTTTGATTCTGTAAACCTCAGCCCCTCCAGCTCGTCTCTACCTCTCGGTCTTGTCCGCCTGGCCAACAAGCAGATCAACTGGCAGCTGGTGCTTGCAAGGTGACGTACACACACACACACACACACACACACACACACGCACACACGCACACACGCACACACACACACACACACACACACACACACACACACACTCACTCCCTTGTGCGTTTCCCCTCAACCAGTCATTTAATTGTACTCATTACAGCCGAAAAGCCAAATAGAAAAGGCTGTTTTTTTTTTTTTTTAATTGCCTATCGATCCCACAATGTAAGACGGCGTTAAGCGCGGTCAAACGATGCCGCAGATGTCCATTAGTTTGATGTGCTTGATCCTTCCATTTTGTTTCTGTCTCCCCTTGAATTTTTTCCACCTCATTTAATTCCCTTTGAAACTAACTCTGTTTAATGCTCACGATTATTATTGTTTCTCCTCACTTTGAGTCATCACACTCTTATTTAAGTCCTAATCTCCCATCCAAACCGGCCCGCTTGACACACACTCTTAGTTTCCTAAATCACCCTAGATGGTCTTCATTTCATCCCCCACTTTTTCATATTATCAGTCATAATGACATGTTATCACTTTTTCTTCCCCCTCTCTCCCTCTGCTCTCTTTATCTTCTCTCTCTTTTTCCCCCTTTGTCTTCTTAATCTCTCTTGGTTCATTCCTGACCATTCTCTTGTTCTCTCCACAGTAATGGGAAACTGTTGGCCGTGGTTCAGGACCAGTGTGTGGAGATTAGGTAATTATTGAACTCTTTTCCCCGCTATTTGAGGCACTCTGTCTGTGTGTGCCGAGTGATAGAGAGCCTTTTAATTAACGTGATGGTTTATCACGCCTCCACCCCCCCGAAGAAAGAGCCGCAGTCTCGTCTCGTATCTAAAGGACGGACATTTTGTTTTCGAGCATCAATACAATCGTCAACAATATAATAGTATTGTTTTCGCGCTCATTTTGAAGCGGTTGTAAAGATTTTCCCGACACAAATCCAATTCCCCCCGCCCCCCTTTGCGCAGAGAAAATGTTGCTCACTCAGCAATGTGCTCTATTGACACAAAGCAATGCTTTAATTGGAGCACAATTGAAATGAAAATCAAAAGCGGTGTAGCATGTGCACAAATATGTCTCGCTTTCCAGAAGGCAAGTTCAACTGATGTGAGGCTTTGGCTGAAAAGACTTGCTTAACCTTTACGACCCCGCTGCGTGGCTGGAAGCGATGTTCATGCCCGTGCCGATATGTAGAACCAAAATGATCTTATTCTCGACACTCCGACCGGTGTTGCGGTTGCTCCGCTGTAATCGAAAGGCAACCGGGTCTCTCCCCTCTTATGCCTCGGCTTGGTATTGTGTGTTTGTTCGCGCCACTGTTGTTTAATCACAGCGTGTTTTATGGCCCTGCTTTAATGCATTTGTTGGTGTGAGTGGGTGTTAAGTCAGCTCAAGGCCTTATCCATTGAGCTCTGTTAAAGAGTCTGTCTGCTGCCTGCTCTCAAGGCCCTCGGCCTGATCCATGGAGCTACTTCAGTTGGCAGGCGATCAGTGGCGATTACAACCTACCTTATAACCGGTCATATGAGGCTAACGGTGTGTTGTTGTGTTGTTTTGACCTTTAACCTTTCCTGTGTTTGCTCCTCAGGTCTGTGAGAGATGACTTTGGCTCAGTTATTGGCAAGTGTCAAGGTACGATCCTCTCCCACCTTCTTTTTAACATGTTTTTAACCTGTAGTGTGTGTGTGTGTGTGTGTGTGTGTGTGCAAGCCTGTGTTTACACATCTACTTTGATTTAGTTTCAAGGCAAATAATGACCACGGTGGCTAATGGGAATGTGGGAGAGGGACTGTGAACGGCAACAAAGATAATCACCCTCTCGTAGTGGCTGATAAAAATAAATCGCCTCCATTGTTTGATTAGCTATTAGCTGGTTTTAATTGCTCTAAACATGCGGAGGCCCAAACTTTCTACAAGTTTGGAAATGCGCGATACGGGGGGGGGGGAAGGGAAAAGGACTTTGGTGTTTGACGTCTTAAAGCTGCACTAATCACGTTGAGATTCATCACCCGACATTAAGCATCTTTAAGCTGATTGTTTGGAGGCCACAACTTTATTGTTTTGATTCATTCTCACCTTTTTTTTTTTTTTTTTTTTTTTTTTTTTTTTTTTATCAATCCTGTTTCCAGTAGTGGGAGATAAACCAAACTGTACACTACCTGCCTGCCACCAAATGTAAAAACAGAGCTAGCAGGAGCATGTATGACTTACATTGACCAGGTAGCGCGAAACGGGACTCTAGACGATTAATATGGTTGAAATATTGCTGAATATGTACATTTGAGGTAACATGCTAACCATAACCACTTCATAAGGTCATATTAACATGCAGCTTGCTGTGCTGCCCCCAGGTTGCCAACAATACCAATTAATATTGGTTTGAATATATGCCACAGATGCACCACTTTGGAGCCACTGTGTGTAGAATCTATACTTGTTTTTACACCTAAAAAAAAAACACTTTGACAGACAGCAATGGACACCAATGTCCCCCCCACCCACACACACACACACACACACACACACACACTGATCCAACCAGAGGACACACGATAAATTGGCTGAAAACAACAACTAGACTGCAGCAACTTTCACCACGATTGTCATTTCCGTCATTTAGAAGAAGCTATTGTTGCAAAAGTCGACATATAGTTGAAGCAATAGTGTTTTCTTTCTGAATTTCAGGTTTTTATTCACATCTTCTGCACACACACACACACACACACACACACACACACACACACACACTGCTCCAAACGCGCCACACGAACAAAGCAAGTACACGATAAGAAGCCCAGAATGACACTCTGTTCATATCTTCTCCACTTCTTGCTTTTCTTCTTCTTCCTCCTCCATTTCTTTCATTATTTTCCTGATTTTCACCATCTTGTCTGTCACTATATTCGGCATCTATTTCTTCTGCCCGGGCCAGCCGTCATTGTGGGCCGTTGTTCTAATGGCTCATAGTGTAGCCCTCGGGCCTGTGTAAACCCAGCCCCCCTCCTCTTTTTCATTCCATTTCATCTCTCCTTTTCATTTTACTTTGACTTCATTTCATTTCACGGAGATTTGTCCTAATGGATTTTGCTGTGATCCTGCCTTTTAATGGCATTTGCTTTTAATAGAGGATAGTGTGTGTGTGTGTGTGTGTGTGTGTGTGTGTTAAATGCATTTTTTCGCCTGTGCTTGCGCTTGTGTGTTTTCAGCCTAGTGCGTTTTGGTTTATCCACACCTATGTGTCACTCTCTGTAATTCTCTCTCACCCACCCACCCACCAAAAAAAATAACGAAAAAATAAATAACAAATCCGGACAGTAGCATCCAATTTTCCAACTCTCCAGAAAAAGCCATCTGTGTGGAAATGGACCCCTTCCAGCCGTAGAACAACACACTGTATAGAATTCATAATGGGAACGAGGTATGAGGGGAGGCGGCGTGACAGTGGGAATGGAAGAAAAAAAGATTGAAATGGGAAGCAAAAGAACAAGAAGAGAACAGAGGAGACGCTTGGTGCCTGTGACGCTCATAATGCCTCCATGTTCCTGTCTGCGGCTCCTCACGCGAGAGTCTCAAAGGTGTGTTAAATCGCCTACTTCTCGAGGCTCTCTGATACTTAGGCCTTAAAATTGGGGAGTTATAATTTCTCTCAGTGGGTGCCGGATTCATTGTCTCTCTCTCCTCTTTCTTTTCTTTTCTTTCTCTCCCTTCTCTACGCCCGTCTCGCCGCCCACTTCTCCCCTTTTGTTCTTCATTTGAAATTTTTGTCGTACAATATCCGACGCCTCCACCCGTTTGCCGTATTGCCCACCAGGGGTTGCAGCCGCGTTCCTCGGGCCAAGAAATTCCACACAATAAACGCCAATGGCGCCGTTATGTGATATCGACAAAACAAAACAGGAAAAAAAAAAAGGATATAACTTGCTTTTCATAACTTTATTGCTTCGCAGACACACGGCACCCGTGGCGGACGCATTATGTTTCACAGCGTATGCAGATGTCTGTGCTGAAGGTCGTGTCGAGTGCTACTCAAATAGCCTCACGCGCGAGGCGGTCGTGTACCCCCCCCCCCTCCCGCGCGCAGAGATCGTGCAACACAAGTCGTACCCTATTTCCCCTCAGTGTGCTTAATGTTTCATAACATATACTCCGGTATTCTGAACAGATCTGGAATCGGAGGCCCGCCATGTGCTCTTCTATATGAGGGGAAAGTGTGACGGGGAAGCCTTGAGAAAGTGCCAGCAGGCAGAGATGTGCTTTATCACAGCGATATGGTTACATTCACAGCACTGCTGAGCCAGCAGATTGGTAAAACAGTAGCCTATACTTCAATAAAAGCTGAGATTTATGATCTCTGTGTCCCCCCCCGCCCCCCCCCTCCTCTCCATCACTTTCTCCACCTTCATCCCCCGCTCATCGCGAGCGCGCGTCTTCGAGAGAGACAATTATTGAGATGCATTACTCGAGCGAGCCCTCGCCGAAGAATTGGATAGGCCCTCAGACACTTTGTGTTGATGTACGGCATTAGCGCCTGTCCTCCTCCTCCCATCTGTATTCATCGTCGGCACACCAGGGGGGGGGGTTATTCGCAGAGAGAGAGAGAGAGTCTTCTCATCGAGTTTAATAGGAAACCCTCATGTCACCCGTTCTCTGTTTGTGTGACCTTTTGTCAAGTCTTCTGTCGTCTGCCGCAGTGCCGAAGGACCCGAACCCCCAGTGGCGGAGGGTGGCGTGGAGCCACGACTGCACCTTGCTGGCCTACGCCGACAGCACTGGCACGGTGCGCCTCTTCGACCTCATGGGCAGCGAACTCTTCGTCATGCCGCCGGTAAGCGCGCCAGTCCCTCCCTCCCTCTTTGACGTCATCAAGCAGCCCCCCTCCCTCCTCCCTCCTCGCCCAATCAGCTGTCTTGTGCACGCGGTGACGCTCATTACAAGTGACCGGGCTCTGTTATCTATTTTTTTTTCTTCTCAGATGATTCATTCGCCTGCTATATGTTGTGTGTAATATGAATTATTAATGTATAAACTTTGCTTAATTCATTATTGGAAAGCACTGATTAGTTTTTGAATGGAATCACCAGGTTTGATTTTAAGCTTCTTAGTCTCACTAAATGCCAATATATGCTCCAGCAGATTTAGCTGTATTTGTAAGTTTACAGGGACACGGTTATGAGGATTCAGAAATCCAGGATCTCGGCTTGGGAGACTTGATGGGCCACGTTCTCCTCTTTTCGGTGGAGCACACATTTAATGGCTGTCATCTTTTTAGAAGAAAACGTCTCGCTGTCAGACACTGTGCTCTCTTTGTCTGTCATGGCTGCTTTCCCCATTCCCCGTCTGAAGCCTTTTCTCTTCTTCCCCCTGTGCTCGGTAGTGTCCCTCTCCTTCCCTCTTCATCTTCATCACCTCCTCTCTTTAATTTTTCACATGCGTGCTGCTCCCCAGATCATCCTCTGCTTCACTCCTCGAGTGTTTTTTCTCTCATCCTCGGCATGTCCCGTCACCCCCCCCCCTCCCACCTCACTTTTATCCTCCATTTCTATCCATCACCCCTCCCCTTCGTCCCTCTCCGCAACTCCAAGTCGGTAATCTTCATTCCTTTAGTGCAACTGTGTATGTACAGTATGTGTGTCTGCCCCCGCCCCCCCCCCCCCCCCTGTGCTGTTCCTCTTGTTTGTCACTGTTAAGTGCACACACCGGTGACTTGCTTGTATTTCCGGAGGAGAGAAGAAAAGAAATTCAACCTGACAGAAAGTATGCATGTATGAAAAAAAAAAAAAAGGAAATGAAAATGTGCTTCTCTACCTTCCCCCAACTCTCTTTCACTTTGTCTGTCTCTTATCTTTTGTTCATGCCTCCCCTGTCGCAGCGTTTTTTCTTTTTTTTCTTTTTTTACTGTCTACTTTTACGTTCTTTAACAATTGCGGCTGATGTGGAGTATCTTTTGTTGTTTGTCATCGTAAAGCCTCGGTGGGGGACACAGACTGATGGATAATTCTACATATTTCCACCATCAGTAACCTTTCCCACTGCTGTTTGACTCTTCTTTTTCATCCCTCCGTCTCGCACCAGGCGGTGAGTTTCCCCGGGGACTTCAGTTGCACCGTGGCGGGCCTGATCTTCCTGGAGTGCTCGGCCAGCGCCCAGTGGTCGGCCGAGCTGCTCGTCATCACATGCGGGGGCGGGCTCAAGAGTTACCTCGTGAGGTGAGGGTGAAAACTAGCTTCACGAACAAGTTCTCAAAGCACCTGCTCGCTCGTCACAAACGTCTCAACCAGAATAAATGACCGACAGCGGCTTCTCACGTCCAGCATTATGATTTAATTATTTCATTATTATCTGTGGGAAACCCTGACCCCACTTCCATTCCCACTGTGTTCATCTTTTACCTAAACGCTTCCACTTTCACTTCCACTGTTGAGCCCTTTCAGGTCTTTCAGTCACTTTTTAAACTGTTTAACCTGCAAAGTTACTTAATTGATTCTTTTCTAGCTGTCCCATCTCTGGAGGTTTTCTAAGCTTCTTTATTATCATTTGATTTAGATTAATGTACTGTATACTCTCACCTTTTATAGGACATTTAATGCTCCATGCTTGTCCATATGGACACGTTAGGAGGGGAGGGGGGGGGTGACACCTCTCTTTGCATACCAATTCCCATAGTTGCCAATCTAAATACACATTTGGAATTATTTGATTATTAACATTGGACTCCCTCCACCTTTTGTGCACGTGAACCCGCAAGAGTCTGCTTCCCTCATGGCTGCCCCGCAACTTCCCTTTTTCAATTTAGCATTATTTAATATGCCATTATTTCAGAGATTTCCCATTTCACTCAGTATGATTGCCGCTGTCATAGCATTCCTCGGTGCACTGACGCTCCAACACACAGGACCAGATAGTGCACGTGTGTGTGTGTGTTGAATTTCGATCAGACGACATCGCGCACACAAACTTCCCTTCAGTTCTGTGCGCACGGTGGTGTTTGCAGAGCGCGGAGGAAAACGTGGATTAACTTTCCTATTACGGGCCGATAAATGGCGTTAGCGGCCTTTGAAGCCGCCGGGGTGTCGCTGTGTGTGCGCACGCGTGTGAGGAGGTAATGAAGCTGTGGGAGACCTTTTGCTGGCTTGTTTTTTAAAGGTTCATTTTCAGGATGGATCTCCTACTCACGCCTCCTCTTCATATGACTGCATTCCAATATTGTTGCTCAAAAACCTTGAATTAGAATTTCGGAAATTACAGCTGAGCCTTGACAGCAAGTCATCTCTCTCTCTCTCTCTCTCTCTCTCTCTATCTCTTTCTGTCTCTCTGTCTCTGTCTCTCACACTCTCTCTCTCTCTCTCTCTCTCTCTCTCTCTCTCTCACACTCCCTGTCTCTCTCTCTCTCTCTCTCACACTCTCTGTCTCTCCCTCACACACTGTCTGCCTTTCTCTCTCTCTCACACTCTCTGTCTCTCTATCTTTCTCTCTCACACACTGTCTGTCTGTATGTCTCTCTCTCTCTCTCTCTCTCTCTCTCTCTCTCTCTCTCTCTCACACAAACATAAACACTTTACTGTGGCATAACAAACCTAAACTTCTGGAGGCAGTTTTGTTTTCTCTCCCTTTTCTCTCTCTCCCTTTCCTCTTCTCTCCTTGTACAGTGTACATTGCACCGCATTACACATTTCCCCACTGACACATGCCCGCACAAATGACTCGTCTAGCAACCAATCTAATTTAGATTGCCCACCTAAATTAGATTATATATTTTGCCATGTCTCATTTTAATTGCAGCTGGGATTTAAATTGCTCTGTCATCTTTCTCAAAACACCCTCGTCGCACCATTAACATTTTGCACACGAGTGTTCACGTTTTGATTGTTTATGTGCCAGAGTGTGATTATCATGTGACATCATCATATCCCTCTCTCAGTGTGGGAACCAATCAGAACTTCCAAGAGAACCACAGCTTCAGCTTCTCTGCTCACTACTCCCACGGCATCACCTCGGCTATTTACCACCCCGGCCACCGGTAAGTTGGATCCAACACCCGATCAACCTTAAGTGCTTGAAGAATATAGTTTTATAGAATATAGTTTTGAAAGATTTGCATTTTTCCCCATCAATGGCAGTGTAATTAATGTCTCTAGCATTCACTTGGCACCCTCAGTGATTTTATTTTCTCCACAGTTCGAGCCTACTTCTATTACAACAGTGTTTCATCAAGTGTAGTTCAAGCATTTATTTTCAAACATACAGACACCCTAATAAATCATTGTAATCAATATTAAACCCACTGCAGATGATGCTACATGATGCCTTGTACATCTTTTAGATATTTGGACCCGTGTAATTTCAGATGCTTTCATCATTTGACAGCTGCAATTTGAGTAAACACCAACACGTCTTCAATATGCTCGTACATATGTATTATTATTGATCGCTCTGCTGAAATTCGCTGTGAATTTACTGCATTACAACTTCCATTTAAACTTTATTTTTGCCGTGAAAGAGAGTTGCTGTTGCAGTCAAAAACACATATATTAGGAACAGGATCACATAATGAAATATGTACCATATAGATATCAGTTCATGACACCAGAAAAAAGAGGAAGAAATGCATGCAGGCATTCTTGCACAGGCATAAGTTGTCATATTATGGAATGGCTTACTCTGGAATAAATTACCCAATAACTTTAATGCAGAACCTGCAGCAAATGAATAGAACAGATGTGGGCCCTCCCCACCACGTAGCATTCAAAGGTTTCGGTTAATTATGTCTGTCTCACACCCGTGACCTTACTGTTTTTCACCGTCTGCACAAACCCGATTCAGTTTGGCCGCTGAAGTTTGGTTTGGCAGCTTAATGGATTTTGGCAGCTACTGTCAAGTGTTTGATCGATGAGATGAAACTTTAATGATCGCTGTGTGAAAACTGGGTCAGCCACAGAAAGAATAGGATGGGGGCAAAAAAAAAAAAAAGGCAAAGTGAGAAGCCGGGATATGAAAAAATAGCTGAACACACATGTACGATGATGGAGATGGAACATGTGTGCAGGTTCAAAGAGACACCGGGGGAAATGTTAACTTGTGACCTGTGAAAAGTGGCCGGACAAGGATGAGATTACGAATACTCCAGATGTTTCCAGATGTGCAGTGATTTCATTGTGATTTCATTGTGATCTTTTCATTATTGGGATTACAGAGTTAATATACCGCATGCGTGCGAAGAATATGCAGATGTGCATCGGGGGACGCAAGAAGTAGTCTAACATCTGTTTTTCAATAACACCGTACGTCACAGTAAACAGAAAAAAAGTGTCTGGTATCAGACCCGAGCTACTATGGTGATGCATCATTTATCTTACCATTAGTTTCTACGCTCACGCTCAGCTCTTTCCCCTGACGTCTCTGCACCAGGGGGCAGTGTTGAGCTGGACAGCGCTGCTCCATCCCTGAGTTCCTGACCATTGTCGCATCTGTTCTGTTTCGCTGCAAAGAGAGACCCACAAATCCCCTGCGGTCATTGTGGTATTGTTTGTGTCTTAAAGCCATGGATTCCAGCCAGACTTTTACCTCTTTGGATAACTTTTTAAGCCACTACTTGTGGTAGAATGGCTCTGGAAAACTAACTGAGGCCTCGGCTTAAACCCGGGCTGAAGGATGACCTTCTTCAGTGACTGTCTTAATTCCCTTGCCATGTTATGCAATGCAAATTGATTTGTCAGGGGCACAATAATGGAGGTGTTTATCTTGAGTGTGTGTTTGTCAGATTGCTGCTGGTGGGAGGCTGTGAGTCGGGGGATCACTGTACGTCCAAGGCCTCTTGCTATGGGATTACAGCCTGGAGGGCTCTGTCTGGCTCGCCCCACTACAAGCAGGTCACCAGCCATGAGGACGACGTCAACGCGGTGAGGAGACGACACACATGTTCACGCACAAGTTATTCATGTACACACACACACACACACACACACACACACACACACACACTAACTGTTGACATTTCCTCTCTGTGTCTGTTAGAGTCAGAAGAGAGGTTTCTTCAAGATCCCAAGCTTCAGATTGTTTTCCAGACAGGGAGATGAAAAGGTACCCCAGCTCTCTTCTTTCAAGTCTTTCTCAATGAGAATTAAAAGCTTGATGGGAAGAATCTGGCCAAAATGTGTATGCGTGTGTGCGTGTGTGTGTGTGTGTGTGTGTGCACTTATGATATCCAGGACGGTGTATTCCGCATGAGCCTGAGCCCTGACGGCACCCTGCTGGCTGTCATCCACTTCTCTGGCCGCCTGTCTCTCTGGGACGTCCCCTCCCTCAGACAGAGGGCCACATGGAGCCAAGACCAACAGGTACACCTCTAAGCTGATGTTTTGTGTGTATGCATGAATGCATGCTTTTTGCATATGCTGAATACACCTGTGTGCATTGTAGTTGATTGGGCTGGTATTATTGTCTCCATTAAATGCTTGACTGAATGTATTAATGTAGAGAGAACTTTATATTCGCAGAATGTTTTGCCGATTCATGCGGCGTGTGTGTATGTTCTTCTTCATCGCTGGTCTGAGCCGGCAGAGCCAGTGTGTGTGTGTGTGTGTGTGTGTGTGTGTGTGTTTGTCTTCTCTAAGTATAAACGGGGTTAGCAGATTAATTTCTCCCTCCTCTTCTTCTTTTCCTCCTTTCCTCTTTGGTCCTTTCATCCTTCGGTCGCCCCGCAGCCAGGATTTGAGGAGATCAACCCAGAGTGGAAGACATCGCTGGAGAGAAGAAAGAAAATAAAAGGTAGTCTGGCCCCGTCGGGTTTAAAGAGAACCGACTTTGTTGCCTGACTGCAGTGCACGCTGCATACAATTTAATGATCTTTTGACATGTCTTATGCTCTGAATTATAGAGTTACTTAGACATACAACCGTATAGGCCAGAAAAAACATGTTTCACAGTGTCCATGCTTGGGATTGTGGGGGTTTTCAGCTTGTCTGTTTGCCTGTATACGTCTGTGTGTATGTATTTCTTTTTTTTTTTAATGCAGTTTTACAGTCTTTTGTTTGACAGTTTGGGGCCAGTTGTGACAGCTTGTGTGAGCAATAATCTGTGTGTGTCTAAATCTAACGTTGACACGTGATGAATGTGTCCACATGTGTAAATAATGTCTTTGAGAAAGAAGCCGATTCCAAAAAGTTAATCGGGGGTGGGAAGAGTGTTGAGGAAAGTTTCGATACACAATCAACTTTGGCCCACCGTCGTCTGCAAAATGTATTTTTCTCCATTACCAGATAAGGAGCAGTACTACCCGCTGGTGGATGTGAGCTGGTGGAGTGACGTCGTGTTGATTCTCGCCCGGTGCTCCGGCTCCGTCACCGTGTCGTCCGTCAGGACGCTGCGCAACCTGCTGGGGAAGTCCTGCGAATGGTTCGAGCCGCCACCTCGAGTCACCGCGGCTCACGACGGGGGCTTCCTCAGCCTGGAGGTGAATGTGAAGATGCATTGGTGTGGTCAAGTCAACGGATTAGTTGTAGAAGAGCGTGTGAGACATCGTGGGAGCGTCTTTTAGTGCTCGTCAGACTGTGTATAAGAAGTTCACACTTCAAAGATCTTGGCCTTCAGGGCTTTAAACGGAATATTATAGAATACCATTTTTTCCCTATTCTTTTTCTTAGCGGCCTTTTTTGTTTCAGGGAGGCACGCAGCTGAAACCCAGGCAAAGGGGAACAGACTGGACAGGTCCCCAGTCTGTCATTGGGATGTCAATTCTTTTGTTTTACTTATTAAAGATATAAAATGAAAAGTGCTTTTGAGCACACTATTTCTGGGGCAAAGTGAGTGTGTTGTACAGCAAAATCAATGTGTGTATTGATTAGTGATGGATCCTTTGTACTCCCGGCTTCCCCGAAGGACAGTTTTTTTTCTCTCAGACAAATACAAATTCTATCCTTTCAGATCAGTTTCATAATATTTTTGTGTAACAGCACGTGCGTACGTGTGTGTGTGTGCAAAAGGGTGAAAAGTGTGTGACGAAATATGCATCCCGCTATCTCTTTATTCTCCAACAAAAACCCTGATATCGCGTCACCCAGCACTTTTATGTCAGTCCTCCTTTTTTCTCTGATTGTATAAAGAGAGAGGAAAAAGAGAGACATTTATTTACCAGCCAGCTGCCAACCTTTTGGAAAGGTTTCATCAGCCTGCTTCAGCATGGGGGGGGGGGGGGGGGGTGCTCACGTGGCTGTATCTAAAGCTGAGGGTTTGCGCGTGTTGAAATTACCTTGAGCATGGGGCCGGTGCTCTGTGTGTGTGTGTGTGTGTGTGTGTGTGTGTGTGTGTACGCCTCCACAGATGTGGAATGATGTGACCTTGTGTGTTCAAGATGATAACATCATCTGGAGTAGTGTATTAGTGCAGCACCAAGGTAGCTCCTGGTTGGTTAAGGCGCTGAATGCTTTACAGGTGGCTAACTAACTGTCTCGTAAGCCCTGGCTGGGAGCCCGTCAGCTGGAGGCCAGCACGTTCCTCCAGTGAGCTAAAACCCAGAGGGGCATCTCGACAGAATCGGAGGACTTGCTGCAGCGTTGGGAGGAAAAATTGGCAAATAATATTCCCCCAACTGAGATGATCTCCAAAAAAAAAACTAGAGAACAGGAGAAGACAAGTTGTGATAAAGTGCCATGGACAGCTTGGATTTAGATTAAAAAAAAATAATAATTAGCGAGCAGCGTGACCTTGTGTTGTTTTGTGATGTAGACGGCGTGCTGATCTGGAATGAGGGTGTTTTAAATGAATTGTGTTTACCAGCACAGCTAGATGTAAACTGTGCTGCTTTGCATTCCATGCTTAAGTTTTAAGCATGGAAAGGCTGTAAATCTGACAGTCTCTGTCTCAATCACCGATCGGGAATGTGCGTTCTTCTGTTGTGCAGCCCTCTCTTTATGATTTGGCCCAACAAGGCAGATGTATTTTTTATGTATAGAGACAACTGTGGCTTTATGATCACATCAAAGGCATATACAAGTCAAAGTTATGTTTAAATCACTCGTGTATTTGCTGTTACTCTTGTTTTTTGGAATTCCTCTGCTTCCATCTCCATCTTGGGGTCTACCGCCATCCCATCCTTAACGCCGTGTTGTTTGTATCATTCCACAGTGTGAGGTGAAGCTGGCCCAGAAGCGTGGGCGCCTGGAGAGCAACCTGAGCAGCGGGGCCGGGGAGGATGAGGAGGGGGATGACGGCGGAGACTCTGACTCAGACGAAGAGTCCTCAGCCAAAGCCCGCTACTTTGGCTACATCAAGCAGGGCCTGTATTATGTGACGGAGATGGAGCGCTTCGCCCCGCCACGCAAGCGCTGTCGCACGGTCACCAAGAACTACCGCCTGGTCAGCCTGAGGTCGACGACGCCAGAGGAACTGTACCAGAGGAAGGTAGGCTTGCGAATGAGTGGCGTGGTCGTGCTCACATGCACCTGCTGATGCTTGGTTCACTTCCTTGAGGCACTAAACGTGTGCATCTGGTTCATAGTGAGGGCAGCAGCTTTGCATTTTGGTTCCAGGATGTGCTGCAGAGGTAAAAGTCGCCCCTCTCGACATTGCTTCTTTTTTTTCTCCTCCTTTTTCTCGACTGAATTGGTAAGAGGGATGCAGATAACTTTTGGAAGACTTTCTTCAGGGCCTCAATCCATGTTGTCACTTTTTTTTTTTTCGTTTGAAGGAGCGAATTCTGAAAGTGCAGTCTCGGGATAAAGGGAGAATAATGAGCCCCCTGCGGTTTAACAATGGCTATGTTGTTGCACAGCTTCCTGCTAAAATAGTCTAACCTTTTTGAGGACAAGCATGATCTAGGAGAACTCTGTTGCATGTTCAGCAGGGCAACGTTCTTGAAGAAATGAAAGGATGTCTTCAGTTTTTTTGGGACTTTCCTCGAGGCACAGCTCTGGGGATGACGGTTGGTCGCTGGGTCCACCGCTTTGGTCCCGACTGAAATATCTCAACCGCCATCTGATGGTTCTGTCCAAATATTCATGCTCCCAAGAGGATGACTCATACTGCCCCTGGTGATCCCCTGACGTTTCCTCTTGTGCCACATTGAGGTTGTGATTTTAAGTGTTTAAACCACGATTGGATGGACTTTGTCCGATGTTGTCGTGAGTGACCAATGACCCTGCACGACTAATGACATTCCCATCGGCCTTAGCTCCACTTTGTGTGCGGCGCTAATTAGCAAATGTTAGCATGGTAACATTCACACTGATGCCCAATTAGAGCCACACAGAGCCACTAGCATTACTATTTTTGATATTTGAATAAGTAGCCAGTTGGTTGATTGGTTACTGAGGTGACTCGCATCACGGTATTCATATTTCACAACATTGACATAATTGGTGTGACCTGTCTGGAAACGTACTTTGAGTTGAGAGTTCAGGCCGTTGGTCCAATAGGAGTCTTCAGGAGGAGGCGGCTTACCTCCTTCTGAGAGTCACAATGAAGAGTGTGTTACTGTTTACTTATTCATTGGGGCACACACAACAACATCCTATGTGTTTAGGTGAGAAAAGCTTTAGTCGGTCCTCATGCCTTCATGTCTGGATTTGAATGTTTTTTTAGCTCAGCAATACAAACGGCAATTCGAGAAGTTCTGTGCTTCGCACAGTGTGATAAATTCATTTTTCGCAAAAAAAATTATATTGCCTATTTAATATTTCAAAGATACTCCATTCCTAATTAAACCACCCCCCTTTTTTTTTTTTGTAAGGCCTTTATCATAAGCAAAGTGATACATGAGCCACATGTGCCTCACTGTAATGCCATTACGGTAATCGTTTTTTAAGATCAGTCGTCGATTGTCTTCAGTGGTGGTTATCTGGCTTCCCACGAAAGTCTTCATTTATTTTCGCTGCGACTGAAGGACGTCATATTAATCTGTGTGGTCACCGACTGAATTATAACTTGCTTTCCGACTAAATAAACCCCGTGCCAGCGCAGTGAAGTGCTACTGTGTTTGTTGGATCGGCTCCAGAGTGCCGTTGATGAGAAAAGAAAACCAAGCAAGATGCTCAGTCTGCTTTTAGGCTATTTCTCAGTCCCAGGGGTTTCTCTGAAATGCTAATTGCTGAATTAGAAATATGGCTGTTGTTGCAACTCGCTACAAATTGCAGCAAAGACAACAACATGCTCCGTCATAAAGCACAGTATCGGCTCTCGACGGTCCCAAGTTTTCGCGTGGTTCATCAGTCATTTTTATGACCCGTCATCTACTTCCTTCTTCATCATTGTCATCATCATTAGATGCCATTAGTCATCGCCATCCACTTTACCAGTGGAGAGTTGCAAAGTCATATATCATTATTATCTCTTTGTAACACTTGGTCCCCGGCACAGCTGCCGCTCTGGAACATGTTTTTATTTATTATTTTTATTCTATCATTCACATGTACCACATGCAGGCGTGTGAGTGTTTGTGGGAGGAAGGGGCGTCTGCATTGTCTGCACGCGTATATGCACGTCTGTGAGTGTGCGCGCGTGCATATTTGATTTATTGTGTGCGTCTGTCAGTGCCGGGCGTGTTTGAAACAGTTTGACACTCACTCACAGAAATCCGAATGACCCGATCGCTCCTCAGAGACTCACCTCAAGGGAGGTGCGAAAAGACCCAGATCAAGTGATTCTCGGGTTATTTTCCTCAAGACGGCCTCTTCATGTGTTTAGGAGTGCGATGGCAGCGTATGGTGGCGTAACCCTGGCAGCGCTGCTCGCCGCTTTATTTGCCGAATCCAGAGAGAGAAGGAAGCCGTTTTTTTGATGTCCTCCTACGTGAGGTTTAACTGTGCGCGGTTCTTATTGCCCTCGAGGAACCACAGTCTGGCTAATGTGTTGCTTTGTACTCCTACACACAGAAAGAGGTGTGTGTGTGTGTGTGTGTGTGTGTGTGTGTGTGTGTGTGTGTGTGTGTGTGTGTGTGTGTGTGTGTGTGTGTGTGTGTGTGTGTGTGTGTGTGTGTGTGTGTGTGTGTGTGTGTGTGTGTGTGTGTGTGTGTGTGTGTGTCAGTCAGTGCACTTGCACACAATGAGTGGGCCTGCATAAACTGAGGTGTTATGATGTTGTTGGATCAAATCATTTTGTGAGACATTGATATGACACACAACCTAGTTTAGCATTAGTGTATGGTAGCATCTAAGGCAGGCCAATGTATTATTAATAATAATAATTATAATAACGACAACAGCAACCAAAGAAGTATGGTAACAAGACGAACAGCCTATGCTATGCTATGCTACGCTAGCGACCCTGTGCGGCTGTCCCTTGCTAAAGGGGTGATTTGAGTTATCTGCTGACGTTAGCATGCGTAAAATAATCGCATGTTCGCACATTTATCAGGTCAAGCATGTTAAAGTATCCGCAAAAACGAAAGACTTTACTGTCATCCCCCCGTAGGATTGCTAATTGGCAGACTTGAGCATGCTATCGAGGGTCGTGTCGTCTGCCGATCGGACCGAATATCGACGGCTGAAGGGACGATAGCCGATTGTTTCTTCCGTCAGAATTGAGATGTTGTAGAAATACTCTCTAAAAGCTGCGCCCCAGTGGCGAGTGACTTTTGAATCCTTAATTACAAACCAGATTGCCGTCTCGATTTCTTCTTCAACATAGCACCACAGACGCACACACAGCCTTTTTAATAAGGAGCCGGCGTTTTAATTAGAGGAGACATTGCTATACCTTTTTATTCATTTAATATTTACTGTATTATAAGTGCTTATTTTCCAAATTTAAATTTTATTGCTTTCAGAATGCTTAACGGAAAAAAAAGAGAAGCCGTTGCCCCCTGTTGACCGTCTTTACGATATACAAACGGTCGCCCGTCTATAACGCTTACATCCTAAACTAATGGTGAATAGTTGTTGATAGCAATACCTGGTCTTTGGGTATCGGTCGATATGACTGGGATCATTCTTTTTATGTGTAAGGCAACACCCGGCTTGACTGGAATCATAACAATAATAATGAATTAGAATTCATTATAACGGTGCTGACGCCTCAGTTTACTGTGTGTGTGATATTAAGTCTCAACATCTGGCTCCCGAGTCCTCCTCCGGGTTTTTTCATCCATCTTATGTTTTGGATTTATTTTCATCAATTAGCCCCAGATAATCTGTCCCCCTCAGCCATTCCTCTCGTCCTGCAGTTTGTGCTCAGGTGAATCTTATCTTTCAGTGTGATGGAAAATTGGGCCGTGGACTTTTGTGCTGTCTGTGTTTTTTCCGCCTCGATATTTGCTTTATATGGGATATGGTTTGAATTCATTTAAAGCTGTTTATTCATTCAACCCTGTTGACACAGTGCAGATGAAGATTGAATCAGTAATAAACCCTTGGGATATTATAAAACAAAACAAAAAGTACCACACAGAATGTATAAGGAATTAAACTGATTTTTTTTTTGAACCCAAACTCAATTTTACATCCGAAAATTAAGTTATTCTTAATTAGAGTTGTGTCTGCTCAAATCCGGCACGCCAAATGGATTGTGAATCCACCATATACATTTGTTGCGGTGCTATTTGTTCCACAGTGTGAAGAAAACATGTATCTATCTATCTATCTATCTATCTATCTATCTATCTATCTATCTATCTATCTATCTATCTATCTATCTATCTTTCTATCTATCTATCTATCTATCTATCTATCTATCTATCTATCTATCTATCTATCTATCTATCTATCTATCTATCTATCTATCTATCTATCTATCTATCTATCTATCTATCTATCTATCTATCTATATATAGATCATGCCCTCATAATGTGTTGATTGTGTGCATTTTTGTGGATCCCACAGATTGACAATGAGGAATACGGTGAAGCCCTGTCTCTTGCTCAGGCGTATAATCTGGATTCCGACCTGGTCTACCAGAGACAGTGGAGGAAGAGTACCGTCAGCATCGCCTCAATACAGGATTATCTGGTAAGAGGCAGAAGAAATAAGATGGATAGATGTCAGGAAAGGAGGAGGAATGGAGAAGAAGAATGATCGTATCAGATGTTTGTTATGTATGTTAGACGTCTGGTAAGAAACCGTATGCGCGTTGGCGAGTAGGGGTACTGCGCCCAGCCCCCTTACTCTATTTCACGCATCATTTCTTACCAATTTGTAGCACATTTTCACACCCGTACCTCCTAATTCTGTAACTCATTTCATCCCATCATTCCTTCTAAACTCCACTTCCATTCCCCACGTCCCCACCCCAGAGCAAGATCTGCAAGCGCTCATGGGTGCTGCACGAGTGCGCGGAGCGGGTCCCAGAGAACGTCGACGCGACCAAGGAGCTGCTGCAGTACGGCCTGAAGGGAACCGACCTCGAGGCCCTCATAGCAATAGGGAACAGGGAAGACGGGGGCAGGTGGGGCATGACACACGAACACATGAACACACCCACCCAAATCCTTGAACCAAAAGAGTGCATTTGTCTGAATGCCTCAAATAGATTGATCCAAATGTATTTTTTTAAGCTACAGCGTGTGTCATTTCTTCGCCATCGCCCAGGTTCATCATGCCGGGCGACGTCGACCTCGATGACATTCCCTACGAAGACATCCTGTCATGCGACGAGGAGCTGGAGGTGAAGAAGGAGTCGGAGAACAGGAAGAGAGGCGAGCTGTTGGCCAGCGTCGACTTCAGCAGGTACGCAGGAAGTCGGCAGAAATGCTGCAAGTGGCCATGAATTTCTAGAGACGGAAATATTTATTTTAACAAAATCAACAGGGCCGGCTCGTGGTTACAGACCTTCGTTTAGCTGGTGGACCCGAGCTTGGTTCAGCTGAAGTGTCCTTCTGAAAGTCATTATTTCATAAAGTCATTATTTCACCCACATAATCCTTTTAAAGTACGGTTTATTTTTATAGAAGGCGATGTTACTACTAGTCGGCCGTACTGTCGGTCGTATTGTTGGTTGGCCTGTTGTTTGGAGCTATGGGATGGATCGTTGTAAAGACATGTCGTGGAGAATGAAGCGGACTGAGCTTCCTGATCCCCTGACTCTTCCTCTCGCGCCACAACGTTTTTTTTTTATGTTTTCCAAGTGAAATATCTTGACGAGCCGTGACATTTTTCTCCAGCAATCTTTTGAAAAAAAATCTGGTAACATTTCCAATGTCGCCCACATCCATCATGCATTGTAGTTTTATTGATACATTAACTCATTAGTATTCCTACCGCTTCATAATAATAATCACAACACATCATATATACGGCAGGTTTTTTCACGCAAATTCATAAAATGATTTTACAGCATTTTCGGTGCCGCTTAACCTCCGACTGTTTAAAGAGCTTAAATGAAGTAATTATTATTCACGGTATGAACTATAACGATGGGGCTAGCGGTTTGTTAAAAAAAAAAGAGAAAGAATATAGAGACAAGGAGAGAGTGTTGTGACGGTATGTAAGGTGGCGACGAGGAACACAATGAGGAAACGGGCAAGAGGCCTGGCACATTTAACACAGATTGTTGGATTAGTCCGCACACCGGAGAGAGGGGATCATAGAGGCAGGGACATTAATGAGGACCGGGAGGGAGGAAGCATTGGTGAAGATTAGTGGGTAATCTGCTGGAGGTAATTTATGCCTTTGTTGTTGAGTGCCCAGGGAAAGACTAATGAAAAACCCTTTAGTGATCACTAATCACCTCTCATACTCACACACACTCACACACGTACATGCAAATAAGCATACCCATGTATCATGAAACACTTCTTAGGCTTAATTTGATTTCATACACATGTTACACACTTCTGTTTAAATGTGAACACAAAGAAATACACTGCAATGAATGGCGCGCGCTTACAATGCACACTCGGCAAGTGTTTAAGCTTCAGTCGCAGCCGTCGTCGTGCCGTTTCTATTGTTGTCCTCACCTCGGCTACTTAACCAGTGAGCCTCGGGTCTGTGTTTGAATGAGCAGAAACGCGGTAATGTCTCCACCCCCCTCCCCCTTCAGCTCCCTTTTCAAATATATTTATATATATGTTTGCCCGTTTGATTTTCTTTCTGTTTGGCTCATTGTTTAATAAAACGGTTTAGCTTTATTGCCGACCTGCAGTCCGCCGTAGACTGAGAAGATGGAGGATAAGAAAAAGAGGGAAAAGGGAGTAAAAAAAACAAAACATTACATTAAATCGTCAGTGCATTGCCCTTAAATATGCTGATTTGTCTCCTCTCTCCATTTTGAGTTATCGTGTCTGCCAGCCAGCTAATACCTTGTCCCCAAAATGTGTGTTTATATATATGTATATACACATATGCGTATATGTGTGTGTGTGTGTTTGGGTGCAGCGAAGCCCTACTGGAGCTGCCCATGTTGCCTTGATGCCTGCGGCCGAGTTCTGAGACAGATAATAACTCTCTTAATTTCTTTTTAACTACACCGCCATTACAGAAACGGCTCGGTATCGATCACTTGTGAGATGCTCTTGTGTGTGGATAAGGACTGTACTGAACCACTGACTGTCACACACACCTCGTGTGTGCGTGTGTGCGCGTGTGTGTGTGTGTGTGTGTGTGTGTGTGTGTGCGCTTGATATATCAACCAGGACTATTTTTCTTCTCTATCACAATGAATCAAAAGTGTGATTATTCTGAACTCCCGGGTCAACGTACAAAAGGCTTTTGAAAGTCACGAGTAAAGATCGCTTTTGTAGTCAAAGGCACGCAATCGATTTCTGCTCTACGATATAAGATGATGAAAGGTGTTCATTTCCCCTCTCAGCACACACACCTTTTGTTTAAAGGACCTAATAAAATGCTAGACATTAATGCACTTGTCCATGTTACCGCCTGCTTCGCCCCTATAGGCAAAGTGTTGTACTTGCACTGCCTTCCGTTATCCTGAAATGTGTAATGCCCCATAAAATACAGACTTCCTCAGGTCTTGGGTATTGCTTCATATTCTTAACGGTCATGCTCCATTCTGTTTTAAAACAGTTTTGGCTGCATGCAGACAGTTTTATCTTTCAGACACTTTCTCATCAGTCTGTGTGTGCATAATAAAGTATAATTCAGAAACTGCCAAGGGCCATTATATCTGCTGCTCTGACTGTCTGCATACAACTACTAGATGGACAATATTTCAGTGGCAAATTAGTTTTATATTATATATATATATATATATATATATATATATATATATATATATATATATATATATATATGTATGTATATATATATGTACGTGTGTGTGTGTGTCAGAGCAGCAGATATAACGGCCCTTGGCAGTTTCTGAATTATACTTTATTAGGCACTTTTCCCCTTCTCTCACACAAGTGTATGTATGTATATGTATATATGTGTATATGTGTATATATATATATATATATATATATATATATATATATATATATATATATATATATATATATATACACACATACATATATATACATATACATGTATTGTGTGAGAGAAGGGGAAAGGTGTGACGATGTGAACGCCGGTCTGCTGCAAGGTATTCATGTTCTTATCTAATCAGATTCAGACCTCAATCAGAAGCCTTATTTTCTCATTTTGCTCCAGTATAGTGTGCGTGTGTGTGTGTGTGTGTGTGCACACAGACGTCTGTTTATGCTTTTTCTGTGGGATCCATGTGCGTGTGAGGATATGAGCCGAAGTGTTTTTGTCTGTTTATGCAGTCCAATTTTGTCCCTCACACTGTGTGATAATCGCTTTTATTACACGCTGCATTTCTGTGAGCGCGCACGTGTGTGTGGGGGTGTGTGTGTGTGGGTGTGTGTGTGTGGGTGTGTGTTTGTATGCAAGTGTGTTGGCCTGTTTATGCGGTTCAATCTCTGTCCAGTACTGTCATATCGAGGGTGTTTGTACAGAGATGGAGGGCAATGCCATCTCATTGTTATAACCTGCAGTCCTGATAGCTTCAGAATATAAATCACACACACACACACACACACACACGCACACACACACACACACACACACACGCACACACGCACACACCTTGATGCAATCAGGGACCAGTCTCTTTACATTAGACGGCATATGCGATGATGCGTAACAGTCTAAAGCGCAGTTTAAGCCGTGAACATTAAACCCTAAACCGCACAGTCCGACATCTCTGTCTCCCCACACACACACACACACACACACACACACACACACACACACACACACACACACACTCCCCCACAGTCAAGTGATTATCGAAAGGGCAATTCAGGGAACTAATATAAACCTTTACAAAGGAGCAGGCACTCCGCTACCCTGTTGGCGTGCAGCCAGGTTGCCCATTTGTATGTGTGGCAGTGTGCTACACGCTGTTTATGCCGCCCGGCCGTGGAATTCAACAGTATAGGACGAGCAATTTAAGAGAAGTAGTCGAACGTTCAGCCAGCTATAACCCGTTGGTGGCCGTCTCCACAATGCCACGTTTGGTGTTCGTCTATGGAGTGCACTCAGAGAAAAGGTTTAAGACCTTTTTTTAATCCAACTGATGTTAAATCCCTCATCTACTTAGTGAGGCAGATTCTTAGATGCAGTGTCTGGCTAGCATGGCTAAACCTGCGCTTGATTTGTAGCGTTTTTTTACGTTTGATTTGTTTTTTTCCCCGGTAAATTATGAGAGTTATCAAAACATAAGAATGCAAGATTTCTTGAAACCATTTTAAAAAAATTAATTCACGATTGAGCCATCATTCCAACCCCCAAGAGGATAACAGACAGGCTAAACTCGATTTTTAACATTTCCTCTCATCTCCGAATCCTTCTCTCCCTCCTTCATTTCCACTCTGATTTCTTTTCTTTCTTTCTTTTTTTTTTTCACTCTGAAGAGGCAGAGCAAAGCAATAATTACCACTGGTACGAGTGCTAAGCCGCCACTCTTTGATGTGCCAGAGAGAGTGTGTTGAGCCAGTGTTAATCTCTGTTAGTCTGTGTAGAGGAACCCTGATAAGGCCTGATAGTGCACTCTGTAATGAGGGATTAGGGATTAAGACGGCGGTGGAGGGGTCAGCTCCCCTGTGGTCGCACTGCGGTTGATCCAGGACTAGTTTTTAGGGAGCTTTGGCCACTGCTCCACATGGTTAGGTTGTTTCCTTGGGGATTGCACTTGGAGATAGTGTGTGTGTGTGTGTGTGTGTGTGTGTGTGTGTGTGTACATGTGGTGAAAATGGCTTTATTTTACCCGACCACTCGCAGTAGTTTCCAGCCCCGCGGTTCCTTTCCCTCGGGCATTCATTGGGTGATGGAATTGTAGGTAGATGCTTTATAACCTAGTGCCTTGGTGTTTGTGGTCATGCCATTTTATTTATGGTCGTGATTAAATGACATTGAAAATGGATTTGATTCTCACAGGGCGATCACTCACCTCATTGACAGACAGCATCCCATACATAACAACCAAAGGGTTCTTGTGGTCGTAAGGAGTTGATTTGTTGCCCTTAAAAAAATGATTAGGTCTAGAGGGCACAGTGTGGTATTGTAGTCGCCAGTCCCGGGCATTGTTATGTCGGCCCCTGCGGGGCATACCGCAATTTCCAGTTAATTTAAAGCTACAGTGCGTGTTAGTGCAGTGTACGGACTGTGACAACAAAACACTATTCATATCTTATAATTATAATTATGATTTCATGCGTAGGCTGACTCTGGAGCAGAAGGAGCTGTGCCGGAGCCGACTGAAACTACTCTCCTACCTGGACCGCCTGGAAACATACGAGGTAACGACCGTCAGCCGCCACGTGTCCAGGACCCTCGATCGGCCCCTCCCTCGGAAATCCTCTCATTACATTAATTACGCTGCCTGAAGTCGTACTGAGATATCACAATTTGCCACGGGTTATTTTTTTATTATTGTGAACTAATCCTCTGATTATTCATCTTGTTTTATAGTTTGTTGAGGAAATGGCAGCACGTAGTGTCACATTTTCAGACTCCACTGCAGTTACGCATGTAAACGGAGGGGAAAAGGCTTAAAACAGGTCATGGTTAATGCTCATGAAGTGGAAGTCTTTACGGCCGGTGTTAACGACTTTATTGATTCAAATGAAAGCGGATCCTTTTTCTCGGTCAGATATGTGTGAGAGGACTGAAATATGGCACTGAAGTTTCCTCCAGTGTTCCTCCAGTCAGCACTTTGACAAAAAAACATGGATAAATTGGACTAGAAAATAATTTATGAGATCAGCATTCAAAATAATACAGTAAATAATACATTTAAACGCTTTGCATAAAACACAATTGCTAAATTAATGCTGTTGTTAAACATTCTTCATTGCTGTGTTGTTTTCCCAACGGCAACACAATGCGTTCTCCTTTCCCATCCAGTCCCACCAAAGCACCGTTTCTCGTGTGCCTTTTTATTAATACTCCCTCTCAACCCCACTAAACTGAAAGTTGGAGAAAATATTGACTATTACCATAATAAAAGAAGGAAGGTAGAGCGGCGGTAGCTAGCCGTGAGCCGAATCTGAGAAAAAAGAATTCAGTTTGATTCTGATCATGATCGGCCTACAGTATATAAGCATAGAGGGCAGCGTCGATAGATGGATGCTTCAAGTTGAACTTTGACACTTGCGACCACTTAACGCTTCAGATTTATGATGATTAATGTTAAGACGCACGCCCTTTCCAACCGTAATAAATCATAGGCGAACGGCGCCGTACTTTCTCCCGTTCAGGGAGAGGAGAGATGAGGTTTCACCCTGCTACATATTCAACTCCGACAGAACAACGTCTCTCTCTTTATTCGGACATTGTCATGGTAACTGCAGTACTCGTCTGATTCCTTTTGCCCCAATCTATTTTCTCTGGCTGTCTATGAATATGATATTACGGTTTTGGGCTGGCCCTGTCTGCATACGGCCCCATTCAAAGGCTATCCATCAGACACACACACACACACACACACACCCTGGCATAGAGGAGGCTATCCACACAGACACTCATACATCCCTCTCAGCCAAAGGCCAGCAGCACGAGAAGCGTTCCCTTCTGACACAGATGTGTGTGTGCGCTCACTTCCATCCTCTCATACCTTCCTAGGATTGTTTCAACTAAAAGGACAAGACAGCGGTGTGCTAGCATGTTAAATAGCATCTCTGTTGATTTTGTCTTTCAGCATTCACCCCCCCCCCCCCCCCCCTTCTTTCATCTTTAGTGCGACAAAAAAGAACCCTCTTCTTCACAAATGACTTTTCATGAACCACGGTTGTATTTCTCTCTCTCTCTCTCTCTCTCTCTCTCTCTCTCTCTCTCTCTCGATTCACACTCTACAGGAGATTCTTGGCGGTCCTCACGCAGCGGAGCAGAAATATGATGCCGAGTTCTTCAAGAAGTTCCGCAGTCAAAATATCGTTATATCCGCAAGAAACTACGCCAGGGTAACATAAGAACATAAGGCTCTTTTTGTTGTTGTTGTTGTTGTTGTTGTTGTAGTGTCTTGCAAATAATCTCACTAAATGTGATGATACACGCTCACAAGAACAATGCAACAGTCCTGCAATAAATCCTAACTATGTTCGTCATGATGGTCGGATTTATTGCAGGATTATTGGATCAGACTGCATTAGTTTAAGCTCGATTTAACTAATAAACTGTTGCCTGGGTGTGTTTCTTTGTATTTCCTACCAAAAGGTTTTGGACTTTTTTTCTACTCCAGTTCATCAGATTGCCAATTAATTGTGTTCCTTTTCTTTGAGTACTATTCTCACATAATACGCAATTCTATTGTCCAATTTCAAATCGATATCGCAAAAAAAGGTTTCAGTTGTCGGGTCATGCATTGGTTTGCCTACAGGAGAGTAACGTGCAGGCGCTGGACATCCTGTTCACGTACCACGGAGCCGAGCTCCTCCAGCATCGGCTTGCTATCCTCCACAACTTCCCAGAAACCACCTCTCCTCACGAGTACACCATCCTGCTGCCTGAAGCCTGGTGAGACGCACGCACGCACACACACACACACACACACACATACACAGACGCTCCATCGAGGTGTGGTTCAAATGCTCCCGGAAACCGCCGGGTTGAGTAGATTGAAGAATGAATTGGTCCCTGCTGCTGGTTGGTCTGATGAATAACAATATTTAATCTGTGTGGACTGTTCGCGTGGTGATTGCGTTTCTGATGGCTGTGCGACGGATCGACGCTCCGGGAATGATACAGATGACCTTTTTTTAAAAACAAGAAATCACACATTTTGTCCAGTTACTCAAAGCACATGTTGCCTTCCTGTCTTTCTGTCAGAGAGGGTGCACATTTCAGTGAGGCTTTCCAATTCAATTCAAACCTGTGGGAGAAAAGAAGATGACACGATGTTATTGAAATTGCACCCCGTGTGAGGGTGAGGATTTCATTCTCGTCTATTCCGATAGTACTAATATTGTAATTTACACTACGGAACAAAAACAATCAAAGAAGAGGAGAAGAAGAGGTCCTGATAGGGATGAACAATTATGAAAATACTTTTTTGAGGAGTATTAATTAATGCCTAGATGCCGTTTTTAAAAAGACCTTTTTAAACAATAATGTAAACATTATTTAGAAATTAGCCCAACTGAAAAACAATACTTTTTTTTAAATTGCTTTTGTCTATTTCCACACATATCGTTACAACAATTCACTTTGCAAACATAAAAAACACATGCCTCCCCCGGCTGGTGTCTGAAAATCACTATTCACACCTTTTCTTCTGTAATACGCAAGCGGCACGTCGCACCACATATCAAATTAGGATCACCTAAATGTGGAATCGCACCTCAGTCGGAGCGAGCACTCGGAGGTCGTTCTCTCTCCGTCTTTGTTCTCACCGTCACACAGCGGGAACCTTTCGTCACTTTACACGAGTGTACACACACATAGCTTAAGGGCTGAGGTGCAAACACGGCAATGACATGAAAGGAGAGAGACACTTCCACATGTTCATGAATAGAACTATTTATACTTTTTTTAAATGATACAATACTCGTGGCGGTGGGGGAATGTGTCCGCCTGCACTTTGGTTTTGCTCTAGTTTTCATTCTTTTCCGGCTTTTGCTTTGGGAGGAGAGGAGAGGATATGATGGAGGAGCGTTTAATTCCTCACCCCCTTTATGGTTCACTAATAGAGGTGGCAGGCTGGGTTTACTGATGAGTGCAGCCAGACATCCATTTTGCCTTTTTTGTTTCCTCGAACTTGTTATTTCCATTTTACTCGTCTCCCTCGCCCCTTTTCCCTCTTCCTCCATTTTTTTGACAGTCCCTTTTTGACAGTCCCTATATTCTCTGTGCCATTATTTAAGTTATTCATACACCACATATACATTTGTATAAAGAAACGCATGAATACAAGGCCAAAGTCCCCTGGAGCTAAAAAAACAACAAAACAACACACACACACACACACACACACACACTACCATGGCGCTGTTTCATTAGCCATGTCTGAGTTTGTATGGAGGTCAGGTGGCTGTGGCTCTGCAGTGAGCATCCATCATGGCTCTGCCGCCGTGGGGCAGTTTCCTGTTTTCCTCCGCCTGTGAGCACCAAGCGCTCCTCCCAACCGCGCGTCGCACCTCCACTGCAGCAGACGCAGGCCATCTGTTTGCAGCCCGCTCGCTATATACCGAAGTCTCGCTTCACTGAATGGGGAAATATATTCTCCTGTATTATTGATCAGGTCCGGGAGGGACGTGCGTGGAAGATTGCAGAATCGTAATATTTAGTTGAAAAAAAAACAACCCAAGCTCGAAAAGGGTTGGCCCGATCGGAACAAAAGATAAACTGAAGCACCGGCATCTCCATTTTCCCCTTTCCCTTTCCTGCCTCCGTGTTTCTCTCAGGCTGACGTGAAGTACATCAGGGGAGCGAGTGCGGAAATAATTAATTCCCCTCATCGATATCCGAGCTCTCGCACCAATATTTACTCTCCACCCTCTAACCTGGCTGTCTTTAATGAGGAAAGAGGACCAGTGAGGTGGGGAACGACATAGAGGAGAGGGGAGGGTGTTCGCAGTTTTAGAGGAAGAACCAAGACTTCTCCATCTCTGTCAACTCTGCATTAAAAACTCCAAACTGAATTTGGAGTTCTGATAAAAAAAGAAAAAAAAATCTTCCCACTTTTGTGCGTTGACATAAATCCCTCTCGCCACTCATCTCATGTATCTTCGTGATTGGATGGAATTCATGGTCGCGTTTCAAAAGAGAAACTCCGGGCCTTTAACTGCTCCAAAGCGATAGATGATTTGTGGCTCGCAGCTTTGCAGCCGCGCTACATATTTTTCTGTCGACGGAAAGAATAGATAACAGGGAGAAACGCATTAATCCGAGAATGAGATATATCAGAGCTTCCTTTCAAACCCCCCCTCCCCCCATTGTCCCAGTGTGAGTGCATGCGGCCGCGTGTCTGAGTCTCGTCAGCGCTGACACGCGAGGTTACGGAGTCATTCGTCATTCTTCACTTTGGATTTCCGCTTCTCGTGTGCTCCCTATTTATCTTCCTCAGACCTGTCGCACTCAAGGAGACCAGGAAGTGAAGTGAAGCTCAGTTCCAACACGGCGTTTAGAAAACACAAGCCCCCCCCCCCACGGCTATTTACCAACCCAGGCACGACTTGGACTCTTTCCCCAAAAGTTTACTGAATTGTTTATTGCCGTGCTTTTGTTTAGTTATTTTCTCACCGCTTCTTTCCTTATTATACTCTGCCGTTTCCATTTCCCATAAGCTGCTACCTGTCACCGGAGTTTGTCCGGTAACTTATGAGCATGTTTAGTTTGAGACGGTAAATGTCTTTGCTGATTTACCAGGTGCCATTACATGTAGGTAGGGTCTAGGTGTTTTTGTGTTTTTGACTCCTGGCTAGTCATAGGTCTTCGTTCTGACATTTGTTCTTGAGCATGCGTTTCCCCCGAAAACCAACCCTCCTTCTTCTGATTTAGTATCTCTCCTCCTCCTCTTCTTCTTCTACACCTTGCTCTGCCTTTCCCTCTTTCTTTTTTTTAAAAACTATTTTGTGTCTGCTTTGCTTCCCCCCCTCAGCCTGGATGACGGAGGGGAGTTGGCGTTGATTCCGTGGGACGAGCAGAGGCACAGAGAGATGGACTGGTGCGAGGCGGAGGAGTGCAGGTAAAACGGTGGACGTCCCTTCTGACCGGACACGACGACATTATCGCATTCGTCCACTCGGCGCTCGGGTTGAACCGCCCCGCTCAGTATCAACTGATGTCGGTTGTGAAAATCTTCTCCGCGCCTCGCCACAACAAAGCCTCTCGGGAGCGTAGAATTGTTCAAATTCATGTTCCATACAGGGCCAGATGCTCATACTGGCATCGTTATGTGAAACAAAACAAAAAAACATGACATCCTATTATCTAAACGTGAAACGGAACCATAACAAACTAATGCCAAAATCTCGTGGCGCTGCCAATTTATGCCATTTGCTCGCTGCATTTTGGGAGGCCAGCTTCATTTACAATTTAATTGAATCTCTTTTTTTTTTATTTATTTTTTTTTATTATTGCTTTTTTGTGTCGAGTCAGTTGGCTATTACGGTTTGTTTGGCCCGGGATCGCAGGGTGAAAGTTTGATACTGTGATTGTGTGACGGCAGCGACGTTTAAGACTTGTGTTTACGACGCCGTATTACATCTCTCAGTCTTGCTATTTTTCTGTCTTCTGTTCATGTTTTTTTTTTTTTTTTTCTCTTCTCCCTTCTCGCTGGCACCCTGTATCCTCCTCCCATTGGAGGGATAAGGGTTGAGATTATTTTTTTTAATTTATTCTCTCAATTCCAACGAGAAGACCAAAATCCTCGCTGTGTTCCTCTGCCTCTCAATGCTCTCTGCTCTCACTATCCTGTTGGCTCTCCAACCCCGAGCGCCGTCGGCTTTAACAAGGGATTATCAGCACGTTACGTTCGTTCCTAAAATGAAAACGTGTTTACAGCATGCGGGACAGTAATTGTGGGATCAACTCAAAAAATACAGCACAGTTTTCGCGGTAATGAAAAAGCATGTCGGCCAGGGCAGCAGTTTTGCTCATTGATCTGTTTTTCATAGATTTTTCACCCTCAAACAAAAAGCTCTACGGCGCAGAGCGTTTAGCATTATCAGACTTTGGCTACATCAAACAATATTCATTGTTGGTTTTGCTCCTTTTTAATAGATTTAGTTGATTTATTAATATACAATAGAATATAGATTTTCCCCTTTTCTCACCCGTTATCTACCGTCTCTGCTTTCCTAAAATTCCCTTTCATCTAATCCCACCCTTCCTCCACGTCTTCCACAGAGCAACGCTGGACCAGAACGTGTTTGACGACGACAGTTTCCTGTACGAAGCGGCTCCAGAGCTGCTGAGGTTCCGCACAGCCGCCCCCTCCATCGAGCTGCTGACCGATTGGTACCAAAGCCGAGCGAAGGACATCGACTCCGGCTCCAGACAGGTACCAGCAGGTTCCCCGTCGCAGCTCAAAACAAACAAACAAACAAACAAGCACAGGCTGTATTTCTCCTGATTCAAAGCATCAGACTGCTGATTGCCCACACAGACGCTCTACAGATACCGTGTGACACATTTTCACACCCTGCTGAGGTTCCTTTTCAGGGTCCGTCGTCCTCATTTGAACTTGCAGCATAAAGGAATTAATAGGCATCTGGAACTTGTGATAATTGCTGTTGCACGCCGCTCTCGTACACAAAATATGTGACAGGCTCGGATTCAGGCTACAGAAGAGATGTTGCCAGCCCCCCCCCCCCATCAGTCAAGGTCACTTTGATCCTTATCTGTGACGGTCATTATCATATTTGCCATATGGACTTCTAATGACGAGTTTCCAAAAGCTTCTGTCGTCTGCGTTCTGTCGCTGCAACTGAAAAATGGGACTTGTTTAGTGGAGTAATGGGATGTAACCGCTGGAGCTGCCCCCTCTCTCCACCCACACCATCCGCATGGCAGCCCTGTCCCCTCTCCCAGCTCCTTCACGGTGATGGATCAAGGTTGTCCCGGCGCTCTCTTTGTTTTCGTGAACGGACTGACTGGGGTGCAGTCATATCTTTCCCCCTCATTTCTCCATTTCATCCTTTTTCACTGGGTGTAAGGAGGGCGGAAGAGAAGGGAATTTGGGAGTCCATTGCTCATTTCTTTTTGAAGACAACGGGGGGGGGGGGGGGGGGGGGGGGGGGGGGGGGGGGGGGGGGGGGGGGGGGACTCGTGTCTTTCATCATCCACTCATAGAGAAAGAAAGAGAGACTGATTGTGTTGTGGTTTATCTCTCAGAATCACACTAGGTCTCTTTCATTTCCTCGCTCGTTCCCGTTTAATTTGACCTCATCTCCTTTTTCCACACATTGCTCCAGGAGCCTCTTGGGGGCGTCCCAAACTCTCACGCCTCTCGCTTCACACTCGCAGAGATGATCACAGAGGGAGACGTCGGAACAGCTCCGCTGCCATTTGATGAGTGTTTTTTCCCTCCCCTCCTTACTTTTTCATCTCATTTGTCCTCTCTTGTTTGCGCCCCCCCCCCCACACCCATCCGTCATCCGGCCCTGTTTATGCTCGGAAGAGCGTTTTGATGGAGGAAAATGAGGTTTGATTAAAAGCAGCCACATCAGAGGAAGCTGGAGTGTTTTAAACCAATCACAAAGCGCCAGGAAGCCAGGCTGAAAGAGAGAGAGAGAGAATTGAGGAGAACCCCCCCCCCCCCCCCGTGTTATGTTCGAGTGTATTACAAAAACAAAAATAGAGGAGGACAGGACGGTGAGGTGAAAGTGAAAAGCAATCTCACGGAAAAAGATGTCTATGGGAACGAAAATGGGGTAGAAAGGGTATAAATAAAGGATATTAAAAAGAGAGAGAGAGCGAGACAGAGGACACAAGTTTGTGTTACACGGGGCAGAGGATGACGAGGGGTGGGTCCGGAGAGGAGGTTGCAATTCAAAAGTGTGATATTTTAACAATTAATTGTCTGTGGCTAGCCCGGGATTCTCTCCCGGGAGAGCAGAGGAAGAGAGGAGGAGGAGGAGGAGGAGGAGGAGGAGGAGGAGGAGGAGGGGGGGGGGGGGGACGACGACGACAAGGAGAATCTTTACTCACAGTTAGATCAATAGACTTCTCTCTCTTGTTGTATCTAATTGCTCAGGATGTGACTCCAGATGATTTGGGTTCTCTCTCTCTCTCTCTCTCTCTCTCTCTCCTTCCTTCCCTGATACAAATGAAGGCGCGCAATTATTTATTCGGCGAGAAATTGTGTTGAGATCAGCTGAAGATGACGAGGAAGACGGCGCCCGCACCAACCCGCTGTGCCGAGGGGGGCTTTCCTTCTCTAAAAGGTGGAGAGAAAGCAATCATCACGACGGGGGCCCCGCGGCCCCTCTGCTATCGATTTGGCTCGCATCCACAGGTGGCTGAGCATCGATTGGCTGGCCAGCGTATTATAGGTGGTCGCATATTCATGGTTGCTCTTCTGGATGGAATTGTATCGACCAGAGTAGCAGGAAGCCCAAATCTTCCCTCGTTTTATTGTCCAAAGACTAATTATTGGATATGAGTCACGACCGACTGGTATTATTTAGTTACGGATTAGTTGGGACGTTGTTGTTTTTGTTCACGTCCCCAGTTCAGTGACCTCGGCAACAGTTTTTCAATGACAATGGCGACTTGCTCTAAACAGTGACTTTATTCACCCGTTACTTTCACTGGGTGAACTGGATCGCACCCGGGGATAAGAAATATAGTTTTTGAGTTTGCTCTACATTTGAAAGGGATTATTCCATTACCCCGCAGCTATGAGTGAAGGATGGCACACTGCAGGATCAGACAGGCGTATTTGACTCATACAGACCCAGCACATTTATACAATGGTTGCTCACCTATTGACTTATAAAGTAAATACTCGGCACAATAATGACACATACTTCATATTGACTTGTTGTGGAGCCGGAGATGGCTTTGGTCCAGACTGAAAAAGGTCAACAAATAGCGGATGAATTGCCAAAAGGTTTTGCACAGACAGTCGTGGTCCCCAGAGGGTGAATCCTACTGACTTTGGTGATCCGACCTTAAAGGTCTAGTGTGTAGCATTTGGCGGCATCCAATAGTGGAAACTTCTACCGTGTACGCAAAGTAAAACATACTTATTAAAATATAATATTTCTGCATGTATATTGCCCTAAATGCAACACACTGTACCTTCTTAAGTTTTCTTAAGTTTACCTTTTCTATTTTCTTTTTTGGTGCGAAATGTCTTGAATCCAAATGTTCCCACATGAAGTGAAATATCTCTACATCTGTACGATGGATTGGGAATACACTCTGCTCCAGATATTAATTTTTACTCCGCATGTCTCGACAACTGGATTTACATCTTGTGTGTGCATTCATGGTCTTTGTGGACTTTTATGACTTTTCAACTAGTACCACAGTCACGTCACAATTTCAATTTATCCAATTAATTGCTTTATCTATCTTGTTATATTCAGTTTACTGAACCACGCTGGAGGCTCTTAGTCTTGCTAGTCACATACAATCGCTAAGCATAACACACACTAAAGAGTAATTACATGATAGCATGGTGTTATCTCCTAATAGATAACTATAATAATTAACAAGACAAAGCCACCTTATAAAGAAAATAAGAATTGGGCTAATGATGTCGATGCTTCACACTAACTGCGTTTCGACCAAGCTTTATCCAAGTTGCTTTTTACTTTGCTTTTTCTCCTCCTCCTCCTCCCTTATTGACATTTCTTTGTCTCAATCAGGTGGACTGCGCCCTGTCGCTGGTGCGTCTGGCGAAGGAGCGCGAGATCCCGGGGCTGGAGCTCTTGTGCGATGACTTGGTCACCATGGAAACCCTCGTGTATGAGACATCATGTGAATTGAGTCTGACACTTGAAGATTTGCAGCAGCTGAGAGACATCGACAAGCTCCACCTGCTCATGAAAAATGTAAGTGGCCTATTTTACATTTCACATTTTTTCCTCTAAACCGTGAACACAGCGGTGTGTCGTTGTCCATATTACAGCCTTTTTTTGCTTCTTCACATCTATTTCAAATTTGTTTTCAAAAGTATTTCCACAGTTTTGACCAAACCCATTATTGAGATTAAAACTTTTCTTTTTTTAATGATTTTTTTTTTTTTTTACACCGCAGTCTCTGCTGACAAAGATATTTCTCTGTGTTAAATGTGCGTTTCCGCTTCGTCTCGCTCCGTTGTTCATTGTCAGCGAAACAAATTAGAACAAAACAAGAGTAATCCGTTATTCGCAATTACATTTCGTTTCAACGCCCCATAATGAAGTAGCTGTAATCCTATACTGTTGCTTAAAAGAATATGATGTATGCTTATTGAACCTCGAGTATGCAACACGCCGAACAGAAAACATACATTGTTTGAAAAATGTATTTAATAACCATCGCACTGTAAATCAGTTATTTTAACTTCCCGAAGTCCCTGACTTTGGAGGACAATGCAAACTCTGCATCCAACAGCAGCGGCAGAGCAATGAAAGCTAGCGTGGAGGAGGTACTACAGTTACAAGTCCCCTCGGAGTACATAATATGAGCTGTCCTCTAAATTGTAGCTAATAACTGCCAGCTTTAGCCTGTGAGGACCACTGCCAGTAGGATCTTCCATACAGGCAGGCAGCCAGCAAATGTTGTTGACTGCGCTAACACATGCTGTTTGACTGGTAGTCCCTTTGGGCGCTGAGTGAGTGAGTGAGTGAGTGAGTGAGTGAGTGAGTGTGTGTGTGTGTGTTTGTTTGTTTGTGCGTGACTTTGAGTGTTTACCAAATCTGCCTAGATTAAATGTCCCTCGTTGCCTGTGTCTGATGTCTTTCTTTATCAGAGACACGGTGCGGCGAAGTAAAAATGTCTGCGCGTGAGAGTGTGTACACGTTAGCATTCACCATATGAATATTGTCAATATGCCCCCCCCCCCCCCCCCCCCCCCCCCCAAAAAAAAATATCAATGATTTTCCTGTGGATTCCCTCTCATGACAGGTATCTGCTCAAATCGCAGCACACTGCGCTGGAGCAGGTTCAGGTTTAAGTTAATTTAATCGTATGCTTTTATGGAAATAGTGTGAATAGAAGTTCTTTGTTACTGTTGATACATAAAGCTGTATATGAACAATACAATAAAGGCAGCAACACATAACAGGAACTAGCATCTAACTTTACACTTGACGAAAGGCGAATGTAATGTAGACGAATGTAAGCTGACACATGACAGAAGGACACGTAGAAACTAGGTATTTACGACCCATGATGCAACACTTTTAACTTAAAATACAAGGTTTCACTCAGTGGTATCGTGGTGTTTTTATTGGATATGTGTAGCATCGTAAACTCATAATGACTTTCAAATAAATTATTTGATTTAAAAAAAAAAAAAACTAAAAAAAAAGACTCATTTATAAAAGCAAAAGTGCATAGAGTAAATCTGCCGGTGAGTAATTTCCTTTTATTAAATCCCAAATCAACCAGTAAATGTGCGCAGCTGGTCCAGCCTCACATCCCGCCCTCTACACGCCCACATTCAACCATTTAATGGTCAAAGCACCTGTGTCGATGAATAGAAATGAACTGCTGATCAATGGTTCTTTACGCTGAATCACCGCAACTAGCGCGAGGAAAAACAACTCGTTTATTCCATTTAACGAGGGCCAGTGCGTCTAGTGCGCGAGGCTTTATACGAGTGTCACGGGCAATATTTATTTGTTTACAGCAATCAAGACACTGCTTCCAAAATAGATCACGACAATACGTGGATACACCACCCTGGATATCATTTTTAAAAAAAGGACGTTTGATAGGTGTACAGTCTTTTATTTATTTATTTTAATGGCATTCATATTAGAATAAGGAGGATATGTAGTGATTGTATGGGAGCTGCCACAAGCTTTATTTCCAGACATTGCTAATTTACACATTCAGCAGGTGGTGAAAAGTTTTCTCCATCTGTGCCATCTGTGTCTATGCAATAAACCATAATTTAAGTTGTGTTCACTGCGGCGGTTTTAATCACAAAAACTATATGAAAACTAAGATTGTACTTTGCGCATTATAATATTATTGATAACTATTGACGCTCTAATTCTTTAACACTATTTTTTTTTAAACAGGTGATGATAATTTGATTTGAGGTTTGAGTTTATCTATCTATTCCAATTGAAAGGGGCTGATGGAATAGTTATAGCTCACTAGTGCGACTGACACCGCTGGTTTGAATGTTCATGATAAAGAGCGTCAATCAGCGCAAAGCAGCGTCTGACGTGAAGTGGAATTAAATATGTGAGAGGCGTCATTAGACGTCTAATGACACGTCGCATTTCATTTCTGCCGTCTGGCTTCAATTCACCAGCTCGCCGTCTGCGTCGCCAACTTCCCCTCGTCTCCGTAATGTAGAGACTTTCTGATGTCAATGGGGAGCTCGTTCCACCAATGAGGAGCCAGCACAGCAAACAGTCGTGACTTCGTAGAGTGTTTAGCTCGAAGTGACGGAGCTACAAGCCGATTGGCAGAAGCCGAGCGAAGTGAACGAGGTGGAGTGTACGGTTTGACCATGTCCTGGATGTGAGGTTAGACCATGTCCTGGATGTGAGGTTAGACCATGTCCTGGATGTGAGGTTAGACCATGTCCTGGATGTGAGGTTAGACCATGTCCTGGATGTGAGGTTAGACCATGTCCTGGATGTGAGGTTAGACCATGTCCTGGGTGTGAGGTTAGACCATGTCCTGGATGTGAGGTTAGACCATGTCCTGGATGTGAGGTTAGACCATGTCCTGGATGTAAGGTTAGACCATGTCCTGGATGTGAGGTTAGACCATGTCCTGGGTGTAAGGTTAGACCATGTCCTGGATGTGAGGTTAGACCATGTCCTGGGTTTACGGTTAGACCATGTCCTGGATGTAGACCGGACCCGATCTGTTCGCAGCACGGTACGCAAGTACCAATGTTTTGAAGCGGATGCGGGTGGCCACCGGTAACCAGTGAAGGTCGCGGAGGAGCGGAGTAGTGTGGGTACATTTCAGGAGGTTGAAGACCAGTCGAGCTGCTGCATTCCAGATGAGCTGTAGAGGTCGAATGGCATTAGCAGGTAGACCTGCCAGGAGGGAGTTGCAATACTCTAGCTGTGAGATGACCAGAGCCTGGACCAGAACGTGACAGAG
>NC_046989.1:6551641-6604141 GCF_009769545.1 Cyclopterus lumpus
AAAGAAACGGACCATATGAACACGCTTTAGGAGTTCGGATGGATAAAAAGCTTCTCGTGACACATTTGGAAGAGCAGACATAAGAGGTGGACATGCGATGCAATGTTTTCAGTGATCTGATTCAATTCCAGAAAGGAAGTGCAGTACACATTTACAGACTCAGATATGGCGACGTGCAGTTTCAGATACATCCTGTGTTTGGATTTCTTAGCTCACAGCCATAATAGTAAATTAGCAACTGAGCGTATGAACTACTCAAAATATGGATTTACTGGACACTTATTTTATTGTATATACTAGTGAGTAGTCCGACATGTTTCTCTCTAAATCAGCACATTTCATACGAAGCATTTCACTTCCTGCTGTGTTTGGATTAGCAGTACTGCAAGGCTCTACTGTACATGTAATGCCTTCCGTCCCACATTTCTCCCAGGAGTGATTTCTCTGATTTACTAATCTCCAAAATTGCCACCCCAGCGTAGACTATTACCGATTTGCTCGGAGAGAAACCGTGACTTAGTAGTTTCAACCCAATTTTCAGATTTCTACAGTTCTGTTTTATTTTTGTGAGACAGTTTAATTAGGTCTGCTCAGAAGAATGTGATGCACATTCACCCCAAGAGAGTATGGGGGGGGGGGGGGGGGGGGGGAATGGGCAGGGGATTAGATGGTGAGGGAGGAAGAGAAACAGAATGAGGGAGGAAGGGAATATTATGAAAGGGGAAGAGCAGGAGGTGGAGCAGCAGAGGCGGAGTCAGTGCAGGAGGAGAGAGAACGGGGATTGAGAGGTCAAGATATTTGAGTGTGTGAAAACGGAGAGATGGTGTGCTCACAAAAAATACACACGCGCACACTCACACATACACACACACACGCACACAGAAGGTTGTTTTTCATCAGGGTCAGTACTCTAGTGGGGGGACAGGTCAGCCTGACCCAGAATCATATGCCTCAAGGCAAGACATCGTGGGGTTTTATTTTTAGTGGAAAATTGGTACAACCTCACAGTGGTACACACACACACACACACACACACACACACACACACACACACACACACACACACACACACACACACAGACAGTATACTATGCTAGTTTAAATACACCTGCACACGGTGCACACCCTTTATTTTGCAGAAGAAGTGTTCTTCTTTTTTTACTTCCCCTCTTTTGATGACATGGACACATGACATGTGTGTGTTTTTGTCATCCCACAGACCGGGCACGGGCGCCTCCGCGTCCCTCCACGATCAGGTGGACAAACTTGAGAAGCATCTCAGGTACGTCAGCACGCTCGCACCACCTTTCAGCTGTCGTCCCCTCGTCCTCGTTCGTCTTCTCCCCGTTCAGTCCGGCGTGCGGATCAGAGCTTTATTTTCCGAATGTAAGCTCGCTTTCAGGAGCTGGAATATGAAGTATTTCCTGCTTTTTCCTGCTTTTTCCTGTTCTCTAACAGTTTGAATTGAACATCTTCGGCTTCAATAGTTCACTCCGGCTCTTGGTCCGTACCTCACTACTCTATCTGTTTGCGAGACATTTCAAGTGTTGAAGAGGAGCTCATAAGTTTGTTGATTAGCGCTGCATTGCTTGGGATATGTTCACTTTGTAGCCATGCTTATTACTCCGCCTCTGCATCACCAAACACCAACCAGGAGGCTAGACATGGAGGTGCAGTCCACACACACACACACACACACACACACACACACACACACACACACACACACACTCGATATCAAAGCACTACTGTCTGTCTCATGGTATTCAGACAGCCTCAGGCATTTTCTCTGTTTCAGGTTAAAATCACCTCCACGTCGATTCCTCTCTCTCCCTCTCTCTCTCTCTCTCTCTCTCTCTCTTTTATTCTCCCTCTCTCCCCTCTCTCCCTCCCCTCGGGATGAACTTCCAAACATAGAGAAGTCAGGAGGAGGAAGGAAGGAGGATAAGGATGAAGGCAGGAGGAGGGTGGGAGCCTGAAGGGAATGCAAATATAGATGATGATGAGGATGAGGAGGAGGAGGAGGAGGAAGCAGCAGCAACAGGAAAGCCTGTGTTGGCCTTTGCAGACAAACATCCACACATATTTACACGCAGGCACACACAGCCATGTACGAATGCACCTCGGGGATTCTGGAAAGTGTGTTCATGTATTAATTTTTTTTGTGCTGAAACATTGTCACACACACACACACACACACACACACACACACACACACACTCTTACCCAGATGAATCAGGCAGTAAATGCGAAGTGTCTGCTTATTGAGTGCCTCCAGAATAAAAGTTGCCACTACCACTCGCTGGCACATTAATATGTGCACAGGGAACATGCAGACACTCCCACACACACACACACTCTCACTCGAGCGAATACACACACACACACACGCACACACAAATGTTAATATCAAGGCTTGTTTTTTCGCTCTATCTTTTGCTCACATGCACACACAGTCACCTGTTTACTATGGTAATGAGTTGCAGCAGTGAGCGAACATCTGCAGCACCCGACCCTGTTGAGACTGGGGAATGTCATGCTAATCCAACACGCATGCATACACATGCACACACACGCATGCATACACATGCACACACACGCATGCATACACATGCACACACTCCCCTGGTCATATATTACTGCCAGCATTCAAATGCCCTTAGACTAAACGCATGCTTCCAACGAGGTGCTGTCTTGTTTGCTTGCAGTTCATCATGTTGCTCTTCAGTCTTGCTCTACAATTTGTAATCTGCACCTTGGCTTGCACATGACTATCTACTGCCAATATTATGAACAGCTCAGAGCGTACACTTTCTCATCTGTACGCTTTTTTTTTTACCCCAGTTTTTTCTCTTTTCTTACTGTGATACCTCTTGCTTCCCATCTTCTGCTTCTACTGCAAGAACATGTCGATTTAATGTGACTTGTAACTTGTCTTTGTCTGATTTTCATCGCGCCCTTTCCCTACTCTCTATGATTATATCAACGGTTGCCTCCTTTATGGCAGCAGCGCTTATACACGTACGCGTCCGTGCTTCTTACCTCTTAGTGTGGTGGAGGTTCTGGAGAAACACGGCCTGCAGAAGCCCATTTCATATGTGAAGAACAGCCAGAGCAGTGAAGAGGAAGCCCACCAACTGATGGTCAAACTGTGCCGCCACACGGGTCGCAAGTATGAACTTTAGAAAGGCACTGAAAAGTCACACATGTATGTCAAGATCCCGTGACCACACCTAACGCCCATATGCATGTGTCCAGAATTCCTCCCGTGAGTGAGACCGTGTGGAGAGGTCTCATGCAGGACCTGCTTGACATGCAGCAGAACGTCTACACCTGTCTGAAACCGGAGACGTGTCACCAGGTAAAAAAAAAAAACGGCAAAGGAAGCCGACACGGAATAATCCCATTTATGCTCAACTGCGTTGTTAAAAGAGCAAAAGCTGTAATTCAAGGGGACAAAGTGCATATTTTTTGCACCGTGAATGAGACTTTGGTCCATAATTGACACATTGAGCGGTGTGTTTCCACCAGAACCACTGAATTCAGACTCCTCCAGCGCTCCCTGCATAATATCCCCTCTCCTCTCCGACTGCTGCAGGTCTTTGTTGAGTCCCTGCTGTGTTCCAGCCGTGTGGAGAACGTACGCCTGGCAGGGCAGCTCATGCACTGCTCAAAGGTATATCAAAAGACGATTCCATTACACATTCACACGGCACATTCCAGCTTCTCTATATTCAATATATTAAACCACCTGTTGTGAATTCCAGCGCTGCAGTCTCATTGATCTCTAAATGTCCTGTTCACGGTTCCAGGTCAGACAGGAAGTTCCTGGCAGTTTGTCTTTCCGGGGTAAAGGTCACGGCCTGAAGGTGGCCTACGACAACAGCTTGGAGTTGGTGTTGGCCGCTGCCAGAGAGTACTTCAACTCATCCACCACGCTGACGGACCCCTGCATGGGCCTGGCCAGGTGAGGAGGGAAATGATTTCTCTACTTAATATTTTTTTCCATGGTCATCTTCACGAGGCTGATTTAGAGCTTAACTTCACACACATTTAGTTTGTAATATCCGAGAGTAAAGATAAAGGTAAACAATGACAAGGGGAAGTTATGGGTTTCATTTTAACTTCTAACCAACTTTGTACAACCTTTTTTTTTTTTTTGTGTGTGTGTGCTCTCTGAGATGTTGACCTTGTTTGTTGGCGATGTTGGAGAAACTTTTATTTTCTGTTATTTATTCTGTCCTTGTATGACTGACTGAAGGAAAAAAAGCGATGGCTGCTTTTATTTCCGTTCTTATGGGGACGTTTCGTGAAGTTTATACCAAATAAGTATTTGAATGGTGGTGCATTTATGTCAGTTGCTGGTTTCAGATGTCAGCGGGGGGGGGGCTGCCGGGCATCTAACCTTACCGTCTGTTGCTAGTGGGGAAGTGGGACAGTAATTGGGTCGTCATTCATTTATAGTAACTCATGCAGAGGCCCCCCTCCACACATTTGGACATCATCATCCATTGTAACGGTCCCACTGTGTGTGTGTGTGTGTGTGTGCGTGCGCATGAATCTGTGTGTGTGTGTGTGTGTGTGTGTGTTTGCTGCTTGTGTATTTGAGACATGAGACAGAAAGGAGTGTCTGAACTCGTGCACTTTGCTCTGAAATTAATAGTCCCTACAGACTGGCTGCCTGTGTCCTTTAGATTAAAATAACTGCTCCACAGACACACATTTTATGGCTCGTGCTAAATACCAAAGACACACACATACACACAAGCTCGGACAGATACACAAGCGGCGCGCGCCAGTGTGCTGAAAGGATGCGGTCAGTTTGCACCAGGCGACAAAAAGGACAAAAAACATCCCTCTTACAATACCATGGGAAACCCCCTCCAACTACATCCTGCAGTATCACTCGCACAGAGCCTGAGAGATGCTCACATGCACCCAGTGGAGACACGAAAAGAAGGAAGTACAAACACAGTCCTTGAAAATCTGGAGCAAAAAGGTTTCATATATTGTGTGAAGCTGCAATAATTCATATTTTAACAAGGGATCAAGTGACTACGCGTATTATGAAAGGTGTTGTGAGTGGTAACCAACCCACAGAGCATTATCACCCAAACCAAGCTGCTCTATTGCTTAAGCATCTTTGAGCTGCTTATTTGGGTTTTATAGCCCACGACTTCAGTGTTTAAATTCGGCTTTTGTCAACCTCCTTTCCACTAGCATTAGGAAGGTGTTTTAGATATTTTGTCATACTAACTCTATAAAAACACTCTAATCTTCCTACCCGGCACCAAAAATGCTGGCAGACAAAGTTACTAGTGGGTGTACATAGAAGAACGTTTAGTGGCTAAAGAGCCCAATATTTTCCTCAAGAGTCGGTGGAGACCAAAAACAGAGCAAAAAGGAGAGTCAATATTTGACACTATGCTATAAATGAATGCTAATGTCTGCTGCATGTGTAAGGCAACTGTTTGCTAACATGCAATATGTTACTGCTAAAGTAGCAATATGTTTTTTTTTGCGCTGACACTCAAATTGTTACATTACTGAAACACATTATAGCTCTTTCCAAAAACTACGGGTACTTTTTTCCGTTGATTCCAGGAAGGTTGACCGACATGCATGTGGTTATCAGAATTGGATAAGGTCAATACAACATATAAGCAATGTTTTATTTGCATCATTCATATTTGTTTTGACTGTTTCAACACAGCGTTTAGCCTCTAAATCGTTGTTGTTTAAACTTCAGCCCCGGGGGGTCAATGGCTTTCAAAGTTGTCAAAGTCTTGGGTGTAGCTTTCTAAAACATGACAGGTACTTATTATTATTATTATTATTATTATACAAGGAACAATGGAAAGATGTAAGAAATAAGCGGTCGTCTCTGTCGTATTCGAGATGGCTCGCCTTCCCAAAACGTGTTTGATTAGACGAGAGCTGGAGTGAAATGTGTTCGCAGCAATGAAGAAAGAGACGGAGCGAGTGCGCCGGGCCTCACGGTGTTTGGTTTTCGTCAAAAGAAAAGCGAGGTTTGATAACTGCTCCCGTGTGTGTCTGTCTAACAGGAAGTAGTTATCTGCACATTTCAGAATACATTCCGCAAAGCACATCGTGACTCTTCAAAACCCCCCCCCCCCCCCCAAAAAATAGATTTTTGTTCTTTTCTCCGCTCGAAAAAAAAACCACACAAACAACCACCCGCAGGCCTGCAGACACTTCACAGCACGAGTACATGAGCAACATGCCCTCTTTCTGTCTCTCATTCGCCCGTCCACCCTGCTCTCGTTTTCCACGACCTTTTGTTCCTGGCAAGAACACCGGCCACGCTCGCAGAGTGGGACGCTGCCGAGTGTCTTTGCCGTGTGTGTGTGTGTGTGTGTGTGTGTGTGTGTGTACGCTACTCTGGGAACGCTATCGATTCAACCTGTTTTTAAGATGTATGTTTGGGATTGTTTTGATTACGCTGATGGGGGTTCTGAGACTCCTCTTCTTCTTCTTCTTCTTCTTAGTCGTCTTTGCGCGAACGCGGCGAGCGTGACAGAGAACCGTGCTGTTTCTTTCGTTGAATGCCAAGGACAAGTCTCCTCCTCTGTACTTGAGTGACGCTGGCGTCAGAGCTCCTCGCTAAGCTCTTGTTTTATGTGGGATTTATTTATTTGTAAATTAATCATCCGGTTTTTTCTCTCTCTCTCTCTCTCTCCAGCTTTGCAGTATTTTGCTTTTGCTGTATAATTGCTTGATGAAAACCCCCCTAGAAAATGAGAGCGTGTACTCTCGTCTCATGCAGGCACCGCACACACTCGTACTGGTACATATGCTAAGTGATGTGCTCCATAATCCTATTAAAGGTAATGAGTGTGGATTGTGTTAGAAGAGTAAAACTCCCCCGTTGTAGATCCGTCAAAAATGAGTCTAGACTTTGTAAATAAATCCATTTAAGCAGTCAGTTTACGATCACGATGTCGAAACTTCACAAACTTCAGATCTAATAAGCATTTTTGGCTTCAACTTTGAAAGTGTATATGGTTAGAAATTGTTTTTAGATTGTTTTTTCCTTTCTTTTTTTGACTTCTTTTTAATTTAGTTTCGGGTTTTCAGTGTTTCGGCTTTTCAGAAATGTGTACTTTTAGTTTCTCTATTTATTTTTTGATTTACAGTAGTTTGAGTTTTCTGGAGCCATGTATAATGGTCTCAGAAGTATGTACTGTAGATGCATATGCACATTTTTTGGGGATCTCCATCAGCTGCCACTGAGGTCGCATGCTGATGCGGTCCACACATCTGTACTGCATCTCTTTGGGGCTTTTGTTGAACTATGTTGGCCTCTCACATAATTTATCTTTGAGTACCAACAACTTGATTGTTTACTACAAGTAATGTTTCTAAAGAAGCTCATTAGATTGCTCTACTCTGAGCCATGAGGGGACAGACGGGCAGTGTTAACCTCGCAGCTTCATTCTGAGCTATTTGGAGCTCAGACAGAATTTTTTTGGCTGCACCAGACCGCTGAGCACTAATCAGATGTCAGATAAAACTCGTAGACAAAGGGGATGTAATGCGTTAATCATGAGCTTTGGATGAGCTGGGAGGCAGATCTCGTATCTTTGGACTGGGCCACTTCCCTCTGTTGTCAGCCCTGTGCTAAGCTAAGCTAACGGGCCGCTGCATGAGAGTGGTATCAATCGTCAGACTCTTGCTTCAAACGTACCTCACTGTCCTGCATATGAGTCTGAGTTTCAGATTTCCTCTTCTCGTTCCTTCGATTGGTACGGATCAATAAAGCTGATTGGTCCGTCATGCGTCCCGGTTTTAACCGGCGGTTGTCTTCACCAGGTCGTGTCTCCAGCTGATCACAGACTGTCCTCCGACCATCCAGGAGGAACTGGACCTCATCAGTTCCCTCAGCCAACTGGAGGACTTCAACGCCAGCATCCTGCCACTGCAAGGTACCGCACAAGTGGGCGTGAATGTGTTGTGTGTGTGCAGTAGCAAATCAAAACCCACCTGTTCAGAACTGCTTTTTACTGCTTTTAATGTGTGATTGTTTGCTCCATGTTTTTATTAATTTGATTTATTAGGGTTCGAGCAACTGACTAAGTCCCTATTTGTGTTACCTGTATTTTAGTTATTCTTATTTTTTTTAGCTTTTAGGATGTTATAATTATGTTTTGTAAAGTGTCTTTGAGTATCACGAAAAGCGCTATATAAATTAAATGCATTATTATTATTATTATTCAGGTTTAAAGTAATGACACCGCCCTCCCCCATGTTCCATCCAACCTCTCTCCCTGCTGTCAGTCCCTTCATCCCTCTATATGTCACTTCTTCTTGTCACTATATCTAAATATACAGTTATTTATGGTTCAACTGTTGTGCAAACAACATCTGCCTGATGGCCTAATTAGGATTAAAGTGCTTGGTTTTCGGAGCGTGCGCTCTCTCACGCGTCCTTTTTAAAAAAATATTTGCGTTCCATCTGCAAACCTGACCAATCAGTATTCACCTCCACGCTCTTTGGTTCTCTCTTTTCTGGCTCCACGTCAGTTCTTCATCACAGCGGTTTTCAAGGGCTGGTTCCCTGTTAAAGGAAGCTGTGGAGCCAGAATGAGCCAGCCTGGCCCCTCGTCGCCTCACCTCTGAACTGGGGTGTTGATTGCCTTCGAGGCCCTTGCTCTCTTTCCTCCTTTTGCCCTCATCAAACTGAGCTGCCAGAATAAAAGCACTGTGACGGAGAGAACCATAAACTGCCATCTCTCTCATCCTTTCTGATTTCCCCACCCCCCCTTTTGTTTCTTTGCTCCCTTGCTCACTCTTCTCTTTCTCCTCACTCCCTGCTGTCTACTTCCTTTTTTCACCGCCCACTTATCCTCACCTGAGAGACGAACACGAGGGAGTTTTAGCAAGAAAGTACAATATGAGAAGGAAAATAAATTAAGGAAAACTGCGACAAAGGACAGAAACGTAGTGAAAAAGAGGAGCAGTGAAACTCTCCAATCACTACGTGTTTGTGTTGCTTTGTGCCAGTGATCAGCTCCATGGCTCTGTATAGCCCGCAGTGCCCTCATGCAGTTTTATGTACCGACTCAAAGACACACGCACACATACTCTCCGCACACAGAACTACACATTATATTTACTTTCCTCTAAAGTAAAAGCCATACCTCTTGAAGTTTGCGCAATCGCAGATTAACATGCACCAGTATAAAGTGAAAGCATTTGAGCCTCTGTAATCCATTTTCGGCTGTCTCCTGCAGCACCCCGACAGCGCCTTAGGCGATGCTTCACACGCAACACCCTACCCAGAATTCCCTCTGGGCCTCGCCCAAAGTGATGCAGAGCCATAAAGATGCTCAGCAGGGTGCAGGGAAAGCTCAGAGGCCTGTGGAGGCAGCAAACAAGCTATTTATTAGATTTTTAGGAAAAAGAACAAACATGAAAATGGTTTTTTGGTAGTTTGTGTATCTTGAATTCAAATTATGATAAAGTTTAATACCTCCCTAAAAGTTCACTGCAATCCTTTGATTGATTAAATACTGATTATACACCATTACATGCATATTGTAAATGTCAAACAACGAGCATTGCATCTCATCTCATGGCCACAGTTCTAAAACTAATGCTGGGATTTTTTTACAGGACAACTGGAAACAAGGGACTGTGGTTGACAAGATTATAACATTGTTATTGTGGACAATTATTTAACAAATTGCTCTGATATTTGCTTCAAAGTGGAGCCGGACTAATGTATCGCCATGGAGATTACACAATATCAGCCAATCTTGCTTATCATAAATATATATTCGCAGATATAGTGGGCAAAAAGAAATTGCTGTAAATGATTGTTTTCTTATTGGACGGGATTCAACTGTGGTTTTTTTCATCCTCCAGGGCTGCAACTAACAATTATTGTCATTCTCATTTAATCTAATGATCATTTTCTTGAGTAATTGGTCTATACAATGTCAGCAAGTAGTGAAAAATGTCAAAGTTCCTCTGAGTCTAAGGGTCTCGTCTGTGACGCCTTTTTTCTCGCGTCACATGACAAAAACCCAAACAAGGAACCGACAACACCCATCATCATCATCATTGTCAATACCGGCCAATTCATCACGAGGGTGGGGATTTACTCTACGCAGCATTTTACAATTTTGCAGACGTCGCGACAGCAGCTGCATCTATCATTTGCATCATTTGTATCGTCGGCCGCAACTTTTTTCCAGATTGAATACACTAATTAGATAAAAATTTCCCCCCCCCCCCCCCCCCCCCACCCCTCACCCCCTCCCCCTCCCCCGCCTTCCTTCTCTCCCTCCCAGTGCGCCTGCGACCAGACCGGCTGTCTCTCGTAGAAGAATGCATCGCCCACTGCTCCACGGCTTACAAGCAGTCTAACACTCTGCTGAATCTGGCCTCGCTTCTCCGAGTGGCAGGTACCTATGGACACACACACGCACACACACACACACACACACACACACACACACACACACACGCACACGCACATCATCTTTCTTCTCATTTCTCTTGAGTTTTTTTCGGGTGCATCAGGGAAAACATTCAATGAACGTGCACACTGATCAAGGCTCTTCTCTAGCGGCAGTTTCATGATAAATCTCATGAGATTAAGTGAGAAAGGACCGCCCCCGCGATGCACCGAGACGTAGCCCGGCATGCGTGGGTACTTTCAGCACTGACAGCTCTCACACAGGCTTCATGAGCGGCGTTACAGCTTGCAAGCAAAACTCCATATTTAAGCACACCCCTCACTAAAGGAGCAAGCACATTTTTATTCCCGAGACGCATCGCTTTGTGCAGTTTCGTGTCGTTATGACAGTCGGGGGCAGGTTCAGTTCTCGGCAATCAAATCAAATCAAATCTGTTCGTCCTTTCAGGATTTGTAAAGATATTTGTACAGGCTAGTCGGATAGATGTTGTTTCTGAATGGCAGCACATTTATAATTACCACCTAAATATAGGTTAATGTTCTGTCCACTGTTCTTCAAAGCTTTTACATGTTGTGCTTTTCTTTTTAAGAAAGCTGCACGAAAAGAAAAAAAAACTATTTGAAGCTCGCTTATTCCCTCAGATAAAAGTATTGATCCTCAAACCACTAAAATGTAGCCTTCAAGGGGATCTAATGGCGAAAATGAAAAATGATATCAATAAGTATTTTTTTTTTTAATTTACACCTGAAAATAAGAATTGCTTTGCTTTTCGTGAAGTTCCCCGACGCGCTTGTTGATTGCAATCTGCAACCTCGCCGCTAGATGTCGCTAAATCCTCCACACTGGCCCTTTTTTTTAAAGAGGACGTGGCTCTTTTATCAACATCCAACAGACTCACAAACCTCGCCGGGGAAGCCACTGACGAGCCTCGTCTCGTCTTCGTAAACAGACTTCAGTTCTTTATGTTAAGGTCTCTCTTTCTATCATATTCATGTTTTTGTGCAAGCTTTCATAGCTCCCATTCGGGATTACAGTATCGCTGCAAGCACACATTGCAGCGAGTTGATGAGTCAACACATGAAACGTGAGGGATGTTGGCTGTGTTTTGGTTGAGTTTATATATATATATATATATATATATATATATAGTATAGTATATTATATTTAATGACTCCAGGGTTCTGTGGTGAATATTTAATGCAGGTATCACACCGGTTAAAAGCCCTTTGGGTTTGCTTCCCACCTCGCTCTACCCGAAAATGCTCCGTAGATCATTCTGTCTTATGTGGCAGAGTTTTTTTTTGTCTGAATGGATCAATAATTATAATATTGAATTAAATTGTGTCTTGGTGATCCAGTGCAACGCTTCTGGAGCTTGTTTTGTTGCCACAGCTTATTGAATTGAGCACTTCCAATTTGTTATTTTTCGGAAATGTATCACTTGGCTTCACTTGGAAGATGCCTGATTTGAGATCAGGCTTGAAATAAATGCCAGAGCATGTCTCGATCATGGCGTCAAACGCACACAATTGCAACTCCTTTATTGTCGGGTGTCGGGGGGACGCTGGCGAGTCTAACGCCGCTCCGTCTGGGACCGTTTTTGTTTGATTTTCCACCTTATTTACAATTCAACATACGTTTTGAGTTATTTTTATTTTTATTTAGCAGCGTGGTTAAGTTCAATGGCCGTTCTTCTCTGTTTTTAATTCTACTGCAACGCTTCGTCTTGGATTTGTTTGCTTACCTGTTGCACCTCCACTGACCAACTTCACCCCCTCAAAGTGCGGGGCCGTCAACTGGAAGGTCTTGCCCATAAAACTGGACTCACTGTTCACCTTGACGCCTTCAAACTGCACCAACGACAATATAAAGATGCCCTCCTCTCACTACTCCTCCATCATCCAATCTATTCAGAACTCTGCCGCTCGACTGCTCACCTCCACCCGCCGCTATGAACACATCACCCCGGTCCCACGCAACCTTCACTGGCTCCCGGTCAAATACAGGATGGACTTTAAAATATTACTCACCACCTACAAAGCCCTAAACAACCTGCCCCCTCCCTACCTTTCAGACCTCCTCCCCCTCCACGCCCCAACCCGTTGCCTCAGGTCCGCCGGTGCAAACACTCTGAAGACCATCAGGACCAAGCGCCGGACCTAGGGTGACGGGGCCTTCTGAGCTGCTGCTGCCCCGCCCCCCCCTCTCTGGAACACCCTCCCCATCCACATCTGTCAGGCTCCCACCTTATCATCATTCAAGCAAGCCCTCAAAACCCACCTCTTCAAACTCGCCTTCACCTGCTGACCCGTGCACCCTACCCTCCACTACATGACTCACTCCTGATAGCTTCTCCAGTTTTTCTTTTTTACCCGAAATGTTCTGTTTGTCTCTGCCCTATGTGAAGCGTCTTTGAGCACCTAGAAAAGCGCTATAAAAAAATCGAAGTATTATTATTTATATTTATATTGAGGTCTTGACAGCTTATGAAGGCACCATTTCACCGTGAAAATATTTGGCCAACGCTGCTTTCCGCCCTCGCCGTAAACATCTCATTTCAATCTGCCACTCACTCCGCACACACACACGCACGCACACATAGACACACACGCACACGCACACACACGCACACGCACGCACACACTGACACACAGACACACACGCACACAGACACACACACACACGCACACACACAGACACACACGCACAGATCAATCCATCGTGTTTCTTCATCTCCTGCCGTGTTCTTTGATCTGCAATATGCAGGTTTGTTCAGAAGTCCTGCTTCTGCCTCTCTTCATCGCCCCGTCCTCTCTCTTTTGTTTACTGAACTCAGATGGAGATCAAAGATTGTCCTGAGCCGCCACGTGAATGTTAACACGGCAACCAATCCCACCAACACTACTAACATATCAAACTGAGATTCATTACTTTTTTTAGCGAGATGGTACTTTTAAAAACATTTCATACTCTCTGTTTGAGATGAGCAGACATAATAACCTCATTTACGGTAGACAGATTAATATGTAGTCTCAAGCTCGGTCTGTGGCTCAGCTAATACAGTTAGAGGTCCTTATGTTGCCACCTGGTGTAGTCAGGAGGAGATTTAATAAAGGGGATGTTATTAAGCCAGATGTGATATGCAGGATTATGAGATTTGCTGTTCAGTGTGTTAGCTTTGACAAAAAGTTTTCAAAAGACACTCGTGTGTTGATGTGTGCTTCAATGGATATCTGTCTGTGAATCTAGGCGACGACAAGGACGCGCGAAAAGGCAAAGTGCTGACCCTGCTGGCCGAGCAAGCCCTCCAGTGTCTGGACTTCAAGGCCTCCTCCGTCCACTGCCGGGACCTCATGGCCGCAGGTATGTAGCGGACGTTGGAAAACGAGGCTCACTGAAGTTAATGCAAACCTACGTCAGGCCTGTCTGCCCTCATTTGCTTCCAACTAAACATGAGCACAAAGCTTTCTTTCCTTATCTTCCAAATGTGTTCGAATATCGACATCCGGACAACTTTTTTCTTTAGTTCCAGTTCTGCTTTTTGTCAACCCTTCGTTAGCTTTTTCTTGTGAACAATGGAAGCAGAAACAGTTTCACGACCTTGGATCGTAGAAGGGTTTAGCAAGGTTGTTTTTTTGTTTTTTTATGCCAAGGAAATGCTGCAGCGCCTTTGGTGAAGTTCCTGATTGACAAATCGTAGACTGTCATCCGCTCACACGCTGTCCGAGGGGCATCACAATCAGATTGAAGTCAGGCAGGTATTACATGATCAAGATACAGTATAGCGTCAGGTCATTGTGTTCATTTAAAAATAAAACAATTAACATATTTAGCCTGGAAGTAATAATTCCCAGTTGATGTTTAGTCTCCTCAAGTTATAAAACCTGAATAGCATACTAGAAATAAATACACATATTTTAAATACACATGTCACCTTTTGTATGAGGTAACATACAAGTCGAAAGCAAATCCACCCAAAATGTCAGTTTTAATCATTGATGACGGTGTAGAATTATTTGCGTGTGCAGCCACAGTCAGTATTTTAATGGCAATGACAGAAAAATGATGACATTTGGAATTTCCCTTCTGAACAAGGGGTTTAGGTGATGTGGTTGGACTGTTTTGAAACCTCCGGTGTACCGTGCGCTCCAGAATGTGAGTCCATGTCTCGCAGAGTCTGCGTCCTCAGACTTGACACGTTCTTTCTGTGTCTAATGGGAACGATGGTCAAAACCGCAAAAAAATAGAGAAGATCCAGGTTTATAGAAAAAGAGAAACGTTTACTTGCCACCAGCAAAACAACGACAAACGTACCCAACCAGTAACAGACACCGGAATAAAGTCACTGGGTCCTGTCAACTGTAATAAAGGTGGACATCCTGGCCGCTGGAGACTGTGGTTGGTATTGTGTGTTTGGACTCTCTTGCGTCTTTTGATTGGGTGCCTCTAATGGTTTGTCTTGTGATCTCGAACATTTAAGAATTACCCACTTTGAGCTCCTTCCATCCTTTCCCCAAATCGACTTTGTGTCCGTTCGTGCACAAGAACAGAAATGAATCCGGCGATGTAACAATAACATCCCAGTCGAGGCGGCCTGCTCCTCGGCATCTCCCCCCCCCCCCCCCGAGGGGATTCAAAGTGGTCGCTGCGATAATGATATTTTGTCTGACCCCGTTTCGTGTTACGCCACATAGGAATAATGGAAGGGAATAGAATTTGGTCGAGTCTTCCCACAGCGGCGAGTAACGGTGGACGAGCAAAAAGGTGTCTGGTAGGAAGAGAAGATGTAATCGGATAAGCGGCGCAGTGGGAGTAATTTAATCTGTTTGTAGGAATGAAGTCAGGCCGGCGTGTTGCTTTCTGACTGCGATGAAGCCGGAACGAACGTGGCACAGTTATTACAGTGTGTCTCAGACTTAAATGTTAAATGTGTATTGGGTGGAAGGCTGCACTTTATTGTGTCATCATTAGCTCAGCATTATTATTGCCATTTCTTTATTTTAAATGGCACATTCTAAGAATTCATACAGTTTGTGTGTGTTTGTGTGTGCGCGACCTCTTTATGCCTTGGTCCTCTATCGGATAGGAGTCAGGGTCAGCGGAGAATGTAGCAGGACACTGATGGAAAATGAAAACCACTTCTGCTCAGCGATTTGGTGACGTGTTTGTGTGTGTGAGTCAATTTGTGTGTTTTTGTATCTAGCGATGCAGGAATGAGTACCCAGAAATAATACCTACGGTTCCCTCGTCTCCAAGCTGATGATTTAGATTAGATTAGATGTCTGGTAAGGTATAACGTAAGCTTCATAGATTCAAACGTTTGGTTCTACGATATAATAAAACCTCTCCACTCTTTAAAAAGGCGGTTGCTAACAAGCGGCTCAATGAGACGACAAACCGTTGTCACGCCGACTCGTCCGCCCTCCTTGCGTTCACTCGTGGCTCGTGCTATACCGCTGTTTAGGCTTCTTACTCCTGCAGATTGCATTCACGCTTCAAAAGTGATCATTTGTAAAGATTGTCCATGCAGAACAAAAATTGTAAGCAGCATAAACTTCTGTTTGCCTCAGAGCCTATATTGTCTGCAATAATACAAAATCCCATTGGATTTCTGTCAAGGGAACCAGAGCGATGCCAACTTCCGGGTTTGGCCTACAACAACTAAGTTATCTCCTCCTGCATCACCATAGTGTTATAGAGGATGTTATAGCAGGTGCTGTTATATCCTGCACTCATTCACTTTAATTCAAACATTTTTTTTCCTCCCCTCTACTTAACCTCCCCCCCCCCCCCCCCCCCCCTGGTTGGGCTCCGTCTGTCCGTCCTCTAGGTTACAGTCCAGCGTGGGATGTGTGCAGTCTGCTGGGTCAGTGTGAGGGCTATGGAGACCTGGAGGCCCGGCAGGAGCTTTTAGCCTTCTCTCTCACCCACTGCCCCCCCGACGGCATCCACGGCCTGCTGGCTGCCTCCAGTGACCTGCAAACCCAGGTCACTCTTCACTTTTTATTATATCTTTGACCGATATGGTGCAGTGTTTCAGTGTATTCTGTATTCTCTACAACTACAGCTGATACCAGTATTGTGTACAAATAGTCAGTATCTCAAAAACATGAACGACGTGTAATTTGACTGACCCAGTCAACACCGGGACCATAATTATTAACGATGTTTGCTAATTAGTCAAATTGTAATGTCAAGGTCTTGCATGACAAACAATCAGTCAAAACAAATGCAACAGTTCCATTTCTGGTCATTTCTTCCTTTTTGTCTTTTTAAGAAACACAATGAAAACCTCCTCCCTTTACCATTTTGCCTTGTCAATCATACCCATTGTCCACATTTCAATGTATCCCTGTATCCAATGACATCGCTGCGCTGAAATAGCTGGTTGTCATCTTTTGGATTTCCGTCTCCATCCCCATTTCTGTCCTCTAGGTTTTATACCAGGCAGTTAACTACCAAATGGAGCCTGTTATTACAGACAGTGGACGAGAGGCCGACGAGACCGACTCCGTAAAGGTTTGTGAGTGTGTGTTGTTGCTCTCCATCTGTTGTCTTGTCTAAATGTTAATGTGATTGCTCTTTGTCTCCGAGTTGTAGCGGGGCGAGCTTCTGCTTTTCTTGTGTGGTCCCCCCATTTGCTTCATATTTGATGAGGTGTAAATCTAGTGTTAAGTTTGCTCAGCTCGCGTGGTTTATTTATGCCTCCCACTTCTCTTCCCCTTCAGCACCGCCAGCTTTCTGAAGCCTTGAGTGGGTGTTAATGTTTCATGACTTGACTCGCATCCCCTTTTGTGTGGGGACGGGTGCTCATTTGAAACTGTCTGTTGTCATTTTATTGTTGTATTGATGTCCATGCTCCTCACTCGTGTATATTTAAGCCCTAGATGGATGTGTGTCTGTGTTTGTCTGTGTGTGTCTGTGTTCATGTGTGTGTGCGTGCACTCTAGAGGTGTTTACAATTTTTCAAATTTAAACAAACACCTTGAGTGTATGTATGTTTGGGTTCTTTTCATTCCCCGACCCTCAATCCCCTGGTAAATAAAGTATTGATGAAAGGCACTAAACGATTTGGCCTCGGCCCACCCGGCTCTCCACATTGGAGTTTAAAATCCTTTTCAGTTGTGCAGAAAAACCAACATACCGTGAAAACTGGTGGCGCGCTTTCAAAAATACCATCATGAATGCAATTCACAGTACAATGCACCGTTCATTTGTTAATTCCTTTTCATCGAAAAGAAGAAGAAAAAAAAAGAAAAAAACATAATGAGATGGAAAAAAAATTGACACCATTTTCATGTCTGTCCGTCAAATATGAAGCTGGCAAAGCGAGTGGCTTTGCTCCTATGTATGTGTGTGTATCTATCTATCTATATATATATATGACCATTGTATAGTAAAGTAAAGTTTACCATGCAGGTAGACGGATTACCTGCTTCCTGTCTTTATGCTAAGAGCTCAGCTCACTGGCTGCTGGCTTCAGACAGATATATATGAGTAGTATCAATTTCATCTAACTCGAGGCCAGAGAACAAATAAGTTATTAAGTACTTTTTATGTATCTGGCACTTTTCAAAAACAGCAGTTCCACAGTGCTTCACACCTAATAAAAAATGCATCGCAGTACACAGCGTGAAAACACATACACAGTTTATGAAATGCGAAACGACCCCCGAAACCAAAAGGAATTTGCAAGCAACGCACTTATATAAGTGACTTTTTAGAATAAGCATATTTCTCATAATGTTGAACTTCATGGAATTCGATTCAGTCACGTGAATCAATTTCTCTCATGCTTGTCACGAGAGGTAAAAAAAAAAAAGAAGGTATTTTTGTGTCATGAATCTTCCCCACGCTCCCGTAGCACTGCACACCATAATGCATTACCGTGAGACTTTTGGCACATTTACTCACTGTGTGTCTCTCAAGCCGCGCTGGGAGGGCTCTGCGCCGCCATCAATTGTAATTTACACTTTGCACCATCAAACCAACAGACACATAGAGCACTGCGTCGATTTTTAAAGCGCTCCTCTCAAGTAGCTAATAAAAAAAATTAAAAAAATAGAACGCGACCACGTCTATTACCACACTGAGACCCACGAGTCCTCAGCTCCAAATGTCTCCATTGGTTTAATATAACAATACAGAGCAGAATCAGGTGGTTTTCAAGGAGCAGAGAGACTCTCGTGTGCTGCAGAGTGACCGCACTAACGTGGCCGTCGTGTGTTTTCTGTCCATCCCCGTTACCGCTGTGTCACCTGCCCGGGCTCCAGGCCTCTGTGGGCTCCCCTGCGACGACAGCGGGGGACCTGCTGCACCGGACCACAGCTAAGACCATGGAAGTGCTGACCACCACGGGACTGACTACCAAGGCGGTGCTGAGCGCGGTCAGCGACCACCGCTGGTGGAAGGACTCGCTCAACCTCCTGCGGCCGCTGCACGTGAGTGTAATCTGCGGTGAAGCTGAAGGGCGTTTTTCTCTGTCTGGGGGGGGGGGCAATAAAGTGCCGAACGAGTTAATTAACAAACTAACTCGTGGATCTAAATGTGTGTGGCTTTAAGTGAGTACTGCATAAACGGCAGTGCGCTGCAGAAGGCATGCTTGCTGGTAACTCTGTTAGTTCCTGAGCTGCGCAGCATGTGTGTGGCTGTGAAGATGCACAGTAGCAGGTCTGCCCTTGCTTTCACATCTCAAATACTCTCACAGACTTCATAGGCCCTCATCCTAAAAACAACCAATCGAGAGCTCATCTCCTGCATAATTAATTGGGCCGCCTGTTGAATATTTCAATATCTGGCAGTTGCCGGCGGCTGGAATGGCTCGGTGGTCGACCCGGGCCGGAGATTGATGGCGTCTTTCATCTCGGCAGCGATTTTGGAAAGGCGGCTCGCGGGTCGCACGTTTTCTAAGTAAAGAGAAAGAAAGAAAAAAGGAGAGGATGTGAGCTGTGGGACAAAGAGAGCGACAAAGAGAGAGATGACAGTGCTGTGGGCATGTTGTGGAAGTGTAATGATGTTTTGATGGCTCCTCAGGGTCACGGTGCAGGAGCCACTCGTCAGGAAGGGGTGTGTGAGAACTCCAACCTGCAGCGTCAAGGCTGTAGCCCCTTTTATCGGGAACTCATTGATGATCCCTGGCTGGACCCGGTGAGTGGCTGAAGACCAATGCTCACGGCTCATTATTCTGTCTTCTTCCTACCCGCATACCTGTTGTCCTTATTTCTTCTTTTCTTTTTTTTAAACTTTTTTTTACCTCAGGCCACCTTTCTTAAATAATGCAATAATGCTTGACTTAAGACATTTAATCAGATTTCTTTCCCCGATGACTTCCAAAGCCCTTCCAAAACAATCTTAAAACAAGATGAATATTGATTTCAGACCGAGTCGTGTTAATGCCAAAAGCCATTTGTAAGTATTAATAGTACTTAACAGGAAAATAATAATAAACCAAAGAATAATGGGAAGATAACAGCAAACAAAAACAAAAAAAAATCTAACCATAACAGAAGAAGTTCTGTATGTATTAGACGGAGGGAGAGAGATATATACCATGACACTCCAAAAGAGAAGGAGGTCCACAGACGGAGTTATGGAGAAAAGTAAGAGAAAGGGTAGTTTGACCTTTATGCCTAGAAAATGGTTGCCCTGGGCTATGACTGGGCTTTTTACTCCGAGATACAAATCATGTGGATAGCTTAAAGAGTGGACGCAAGGGGAAACGAAGAACGCCGATACATCTCTCCTCATGGCATTTTAATAGGCCTCTCCAAATCCCTTCCTCCGCTACCATCTTCAGCGTTCAATCCATCTTCCATCATCCGTCTACCAATAATGGCTCCCCACGTCTGTCTGTCTATGAATCGGCTGATCAATGGGATTGTTTTTTTTACCTTAACACACACACACACACACAGAGAGAGAGAGAGAGAGAGAGAGAGATTGTTGAATCCTATAGATTAATTATCTAAAGGCTTTATTTCTTTATTTCCTAGGTTCATTTGCTTAAAGTCTCATCCGTCTGATCCCAGGGAATGATCTGTTTTCCCTCGTGTCGGGATTCCCTCGGTACAATGTTGAGCGCGAGGTATCAATTCGCCACTTTTTCTTCTTCGTTCCTTCTCTTAGAGTCAAGATGTGTATTCGTCCTACAACGAGGTGCCTCAGGAAAACTTTGCAGAGGTTTTGCTGCGGACCGGCAAACTGGCGGAGGCCAGGACTGAAGGAAAAACCCTGTTTCCTGCTACGGAGGGTGAGCACGCAGAAACACACACACACACACACACACACACACACACACACACAAACACTTGTGCAGATTGAGAAAGTTGAGAGGGGCCTTGTAGATTGTTTTTAAATAACATTGGAGCAGTGTTTTACATGTCGTAACCACGGAGACTGTGCTTTGATAGAAATATAACTCAACTTTGCTGCACAGCAGACGGACCATATTGTCTGCATCTTTCAGCCATCTGCGACTCCATATTTTAATTTTTTCCTCGTCGTGCTTCCTCTTCGTAGTTGAATTGAGGAACGTAGCGCACACTGCACACTCCATCTGTGTGTAATGCACGCTGACTACGGAATTATCGATTACGTGCGTCGTGCATAACAAACATTACCTGTACACGCGGAAGTACATTCATGGCGCTATCGATCGCGACGTTACCGTTTCCGAGCTTCCATTTGACAATAATTGTTTATCACAAATGTGAATCAATATTACCTCTTCGACTCAATTTAATATTTTCCAGTATTACTTTCCAGCAAATTTAAATTATTAAAGCTTTTAGTGCTAAATAGGTTTTCTACAGTGCATCATATAGCTCTTTTATTTAGAGCTCTTGCGCTTTAACAACTTCATCGTTCGCAATGGTTATTTTATGTAAGACGCCGTCTACCTCGCGCTCAGCCATTGGAAAGTCTGAGGAGACGCAATGCATTTTGGGGCGGTAGAGTATGTTCAGTAAGCTCACGTCTCATCCCCATCCAGTCATCGGTTCAGAGCGCACTACGTTGTCAGTTTGCAATGTTAGGATGCAATTTCAAAAGCAGTCTTGCACAATGTCTTTCTCTCTCTGACGCGGACATCTTGTTTAAATTTATTTTATTGAAATTGTCACAAGTTGTCACACTGATCAAAACATGTATTCTGACTTTTTTTTAATTTTTTTTTTTTTTAACATAGTAAAAATTGTGACCAATTGACTGATTTGTCAACGTCTTGCATCGGAGTTTTTCCAGATTATTATAATAGATAACAGATAATAAATAAATAAAGAAGAAAAACAAGTAGAAAGTGCTGTGTAACTCGAGCTGCTTCTGCGTGCCCCGTCTTACTGACGCTGTGGTACTTTCTGAATTACCCCCCCCCCCCGCCCCCCCTTCTCCTCATCCGTCTCGCCATGGAGACCATATGTGGTGGACAAGGGGACGACATGGCAAGAATAGCCTCACATTGATTCATTAATGTATACGCTCGCATCCCGCAGCAAAAGTAAATAATGACACGTCACCACGGCGATATCGGAGAGATAGTATCAAGTCAAGACATCAAGGCCACGCCGTGTGATGGATCACAGCTGCTCGCCAAAATCAATGCCACCACGAAAAATAAAGAGCGCGTGTGTCTGTCAGTGCGTGCGCGCGCGTTTGAATACTAATACGTGGACGCTAAAGAATGCCAGACACACACTTTGACCATGTAGTGCTAATGCATCGATATGCACACACACACACACACACACACACACACACGCACACACACACACACACACACACACACACACACACACACACACACACACACACACCTCTCTCTCACACACACACATTCCACCAGATCCAAGATCTCTCTGCTGTTGTCAGTCAAATGAATATCTCTCTTCTTTAAAGTCACCTTCCCTGCAGAGCCGCCACTGAGCTGCGACGTGTCGAGAAAGAGAAAAGGCGGCGTGGACGGTATCGCGTGCGATAACAACCTTCGATTAATGACTCGCGTATCATCGGCCCGCCGCGCTGGCTGTCCTCATAAAAACACAGACTGGGAGATGGCCTTTAAGAATATAAATATATAGATTTTTCACCTGGCCCAGATACGGCGGAGGTAATTAATGATGACACCGGTGGAAAGGGACTCTATGGGATTCAGCTGAGTAAGGTGCAGAAACGGGCAGTTGTTGTGAGGGGAAACATTGGGATACACACACACACACACACACACACACACACACACACACACACGTTGCCATTGGCCGCATGTTGAGCAGGCCGTACTCAGTTGTTTTTCACACTGCATGCACAGGTGAAATAGGGATAAGTCCCCGTCTCACCATACAGCTAACAATGTGCCTGAATTTGCTGACACAGGAGCAGGAGTTTGTGTGTGTGTGTGTGCATGCAGTTGTGGACGTGCACACACACACACACACACACACACACACACACACTGTGTCTGTTATCCTCTTTCCCTCACAAGCAGAAATACTGTATCCTTTTAAGTCTGGGTTATCTATTCTGTGTGTGTGTGTATGTATGTGTGTGTGTTTACCCCTCTGGTAATTCCTGTCCCGATGGTATCAGTGGCTTTAGAGAGGCGTGTAATCAGCTCATTCTGAAGTAGGGGAGGGCGGGGGGGAGGAGGAGGAGGAGGGGGGGGCACTCTGCTTAAGAGAGCTGTTATGGCTCTGTGTCCCCCGGCTCACAGGCACACATTGAACATCCAACTTCATATGTCAGGTGTTGCAACGCCAGTGTGTGCACATACAAGTATTTGTGTGCATTTAGTTCTACAGCATGCCCCCCCCCCCCTGTCTTTCTCCCAGTGTCCATGCTCCACTTAGCTCCACTCTGTCCCATTTCGTCTCTGGCTCTTATCACCAACACAGGCTTTTGTTCTCTTTGGGTCTGAGACTACAAAGTGATTCTGCCCCCCCCCCCTGTTTCCTCACAGTGAGTGAGTGAATAACTAAGAGAGTCTGTGTGTTTACAGTGTTTGGTGTTCATCTACTTTTGTATGATTGTGCATCCTTGTGGTGGTCTGTTGTGGCCTCGAGCAGTTTGACAAAAGTCCATCCCTGTGCCCAAAACCCCATCCAGACTCCAAATCCCATCAGCCTTAGGGGCACCGAAGACTGTGTCCCAATTCCGTATTACATACTAACTCGAAGCAGTTTTTCAGTATGTTATTACGCCTTCTTTCGCATTGGGACTAGTATCACCTGGGGAAGTAAATTGTAATAATTGCTTGTGATATTAAACCTGTGCGAATCTGCCCGTAGTTTGTGAAGTAAAAATCCGACGGCTCTTTTTGCGTCCCATATTTCACCAAACTCAGAGGTTGTCTGATGACATTAGTCCCGTAAGAATTGGCAATTTTTGGTGATTTTGGGTCGTCTTTTCATTAATTTTTTTGCAAGGGTCACTGCTTTCACCGCACATTTTTGTGTGCCTCTTTCCTGGTTGCGAATTCTGGAGGCTGCATTTGCAATTAAATGAAAGTTTTGGTGACATTTTGAGTGCAAATTCAGGAAAGGTTCAGCTTGCGCATCTCAGAAAGAAGTCTTCATGAGTAATATCTACACATTAACAGGCCTAAATAATAAAATAGTATTATAATATTACATATAGATATCATGTAGTAGGATAATGTCTTTAATGTAAGCGGCTGTTACACAAAGCCTTGACATCCTACCTGGAGCATAATGTCAGTACATTTGATTAAAATGCTTCCCGTGAGAATGCGACGCACGAAGCTCGTGGGTGGAGATTTCCAAATCACATTATGTACTCGTCCCGTGCAAAGAGAGATTTACATCAAGTGTACTCGATTGTTTGTGCTCGTTGTGAGCCCGTTGACGCGTACCGTGTCCCGCAATGCAATGCACAAAGTAAATGGGAGTGCGGTTCACAGCTGCAGAACATTAACATAAGATCATTGCAATGTGAAAGGGATGCAGCTCGAGGAAATGTTTGGATGATTGAAACCGTTGTTGTTCTCTTTGCGAGGCTTAATTTAGCAGCACGTCGCACCATCGGCGAAGGAGCTTTTCCAAAGTCGGGTCCGCTTCTCTCCCCCCCCCCCCCCGATTGTACAAAACGGTCACGTACGCGAAGAGTTCAGTCTGACCTTTGGTTACAAACTGCTTATTCGCAGTCGACACGTCCTGCTCTACCAGATCAGTGGTTCAAATGGACTGGAGTCAAACCCAGTTCAAGAAAGATATTTTAGGATTCTCAGGATCAAGCTTTGCAGCCAATATGCATATATGTTGGCATTCAGCGGATTCAACTTTAAAGTGCACTCCGATGTAGTTTGGACTCATCTGGAGAGCACTTATTAGAAGTGGGCATGTACTTACTCTTTGAATAATGAAAACTCCCTGTGTGGGTATGTGTGTATATATATATATATATATATATATATATATATATATATATATATAATATTTTATTCCAGACTCATGAGTCCATAAAGCAATAAACACAAATATAACAACAATATATAAAATACAATACAATACAATACAATACAATACAGGGACATAGGTACAATTACTGCAGTTACAAAGTCACTTGTGGTTTAAAAACATACAAACACTTGTTCCAATGTTTCCAGAAACGGGAAAAATACCTTGTATCTATCTGTGTTGGCTCAGTTAAGACTTTTATAATTACATTTTCTGAGTCATTTAATCGACATTTAAATGTGTATCTAAAATTCCTCAACACAGCATGGAAAATGGGAACATTACGAGTCACAAACATCTGACTTGCACTTGTCCATCTGGGAAGCTTGAGCAAGATTCTGAAAGCATCATTAAATGCCACCTGAATCTTTTTCATTTTCGCTTTACTATAACTGCACCACAGGTGGGCTGTTTAGAGAGGAGTACAGCAGGCTCTGAAGAGAGCAGTTTGAACATCTTCTGTACACATATGAAATGTACGTGCCAGCATGTTGGCTTGGGCATAAAGTTTGCAACACTGCCGCTGCTCATCGTCAATGATTAATTTGCTCAAAAGCTTTAGATGCATCGAGGAAACACATAAATAGTGTATATATATATATATATATATATATGTATATATATATATATATATATATATATATATATATATATATATATATATATATGTGTGCTGGGCAAAGATGAACAAAATTAATCGATTAATCGCATGATTTTTCTGTGATTAACAGCGATTAATAGTATTATGCGCAAAACATCAAGAATGAATTAAAAAATAGTGTATTACACGCTTTTATTTAAACGTAATCTTATCACAATGTAACTCTCAGAGCAACAGCAAGTAAACATACAGTATATACATCTGTTTAAATTTATTTACTGTGCGGGGGAGTTTTTAGTCTGTAAAGCCTCTGAAAAAAATAATCACTTTCAGTCTGGTAGAGATTTAAAATGAAAATGTCCATTTAAAAGTACCTTTCTCCATGTTGTCGGTCAATGTGTGCAGCAGTGTTAAGCCCCTCCCAATGCAAACAAAACCTGCACGATGTCATTGTCGGCGTTATTGTAATGACGCTTCCCTCCTTTTCTTCTCATCACCCTCTATTTTTTACCTTCCCTCTCTCTTTTGTCTGGCCCACAGAGAGGTGTGTCCTGACAGGCATTGTCGTCTGTATTCAACAAACGTGGGATGAAACTCATCCAGGAGGATGGCTGGTTATTAATCCTCAGTGCTTTAGTTAAAGTCTTTTCTTCCCTCTCTCTCTCTCTCTCTCTCTCTCTCTCTCTCTCTCTCTCTCTCTCCCTCCATCCTTTCCCAGTTTTGCTGCAGCTGGCCAACGATGCATTTCCCAGGGACATGATGCTAGCTCTGTCCTACTTACTGGCCCTGCCTCAGGTAGGTGGACACACAGTCTTCACACACACACACACACACACACACACACACACACACACACACACATACACACGCACACACACACCGACAGCTTTATTTTCGACACATACACACAGACTCCGGGGATATAAGTGAGATTGTATTTTAGTGAGACTGGCGAATGGCTGAGGGAGTCCATATTCTTTACCCTTCCAGATGAGCTCTTGTGCTCTCCAGTTTGCATCATCAGTGTGTGACACAACGCGCACAGTTTCACGTCTCCTTCGTGGTCAAATCAGCGTGCACGCGCACTATAAAACATTGCCCGCATCACAATGCGTGGCGACTTGTCTCAGATATCAGAGGAGCAGTAAATGTATTTCGATAGCTGAGGAAGTGAAATATAAGAGAGAGAAAGCTACTGCAGTGGATTGTGTTCAAGTGGAGGCAGTGAGATCCCTCTTGAGTCCTAACACACACCTCTAGTGAAACAATATACTGCTGGAGGGGAAATGATATAGAGTTAGTTCACTCCACCCGGATTAGACTGACGTTACTGACACAGAGTTTGGTCGCCTGACTTTTTGCCTTGTTTCTTGGACATAATTATTGGTTTAGTGGAGTCAATTAGCATTTTTTTCTTCATATTCATATCTTTCCCCCCGTCTATGCAGGTACTGGATGCCAACAGGTGCTTTGAGAAACAGTGTCATTCCGCCCTGACGCTCCAGCTGGCTGCCTACTACTACTCCCTGCAGATCTATTCTCTCCTCATACCTTGCTTCAAGGACAAGAACCACACTCTCTACCAGGTTAGCATGCAATACCAACGGCCGCATACGTGTGGGTGGTTGTGTGAATGGAGGCATTGAGTAGAATGCAGAGGTGTGTCGTTGATATTAATGACGCTCGATAGAAAGTGTCTGAACACGAGATGCTTTTCGTTACCCAGAATTGCGCGAATTGCCCAACGCAAATTCACAGATCGTTTAAGCAGGACCAAAGTGACGAAAAAGAAAAGACATAATAAAGATACTAGGCGACAAACAGCAGGCACTTGTCACAGAGATAAAAAAAAAAAAAAAAAAATCCCAAAGTTATGGCTTTAACAGCAGACCCAAAAGATCGATCTATTTTGAGCAGATGGGTTTTGAATAATTTTTGTAAAACTTGAGAGGCTCAGTGCAGGTTTTTTAAGCTTTTTAGTCACGGCCAGGGACCACCGCAGCAAAACGCTGTGTCACCCAGGGTCCAAGCCTGCTACAGGCTTAGCAGGAACTAGCGGAGCGATAGTGGGCAGGTGTGGAATAACTGTGTGACCAAGACCAGTGTTTAAAAGTTAATGTCAGAGTGACCAGGGAGGAAGTGTCTTTTCATAACCCCCCCCGCCAGCCGTAAACCTGGAAGGAGATTATATGCTCTGTTGTGTGTGTGTGTGTGTGTGTGTGTGTGTGTGTGTGTGTGTGCATCTATCTGTCTTTCCATGGCTAATCTCGCATGCTACTGGACCCATCAGCCTAATAGTTTTTGCATTCATTCATGACTGTATGCCCGAGGACCTCTCGGGGTTGCGTTTTATTCATACTTTTTGAAAAAGATATTTTATTGACTGCTTCACACCGCCATTGACTGCCGTCTCCTCGCTCCTCTTAACCCGCCAGCTCGGGCTGCAAGTGGTCAACAACTGCTAAAGTGTTAGGATTCATTAGCGTTCTATGCCTAGGTAAGCAGCAAACGTCTATCCAGTCGTATTCCTGATCTATTTCCATGGCTCACTGGTGTAGTGATTAGTGTGTGTGTGTGTGTGTGTGTGTGTGTGTGTGTGTGTGTGTGTGTGTGTGTGTGTGTGTGTGTGTGTGTGTGTGTGTGTGTGTGTGTGTGTGTGTGTGTGTGTGTGTGTGTGTGTGTGTGTGTGTGTGTGTGTGTGTGTGTGTGCTGTCTAGACTGTGTATTATATTTCAATCAAACATTACAGCGGTGGTTGTTTTGCAGACACACCGGGCAGAGATCTGCCCTTTTTGCAGATGCTTTGTAAATGCATTTCTCCCTCAAAGTGTTGCGTTGCTCTCCTCTTCAAAGGCTTCATGACGACAAGAGAGTTTCTACGCCTGGAAGGATATGTTGATTTAACATGAATTTCAAATGAGTGCTGACCACCAAACGTGCCGATAACCCTGAGATGAGGGGGTGTTATCATTGAGGAGAATGTTAAGTCAATGTGCCAATCGGGAAAACCTCATTTGTCAAATACTTTGTAATTACCTATTTTAGCTCAGATTACACATCCAATTAACTGCATGTGATCCAAATGCACAAGTTATCTAATTTACTTCCATTTTTTTTCTTCTTCTTTGAAATAGCGTTACGGTTGGCAAAGTCGTCTTATATCACATTGTCTGACAGTGCCATGTCCTCAACTAACTACAGTACAAACTATGCTTTTCATTTGGTTTCAGCTCATTTTGACAGATGTTGTATCCTTGGAAACTTTGGGATCTCCAGTAGAATTTTAAACAACAGTGTACACGGGTTTGAAGAACCAGTGGGACTGTAGGATTGGACAGGTTAAAGCCACAAATAATTATAAATCCAAGTCATTGTCAGCAATTTAGATTAAAATACTTTCGAATCACCTTTCGTTTTTTTTTTTTTACACTAATCTAACATGCAAAAAGCATCATAATGGAACAAATTGTAAAATAACTATAATCATCCTTTTACTCATCAGCATAGTAATCCACTTACTTATGCCTAAATCCAAAACCACCCCTGGAATACGTGTCTATAGGATTCCGTTTGTGTCTGTGTTAATTCATGTGTAAATTGATTTTATTTCCCCAGATGTCTTAATTATAGCAGCCAGAAATCTTTGCATAATTCACTGTCTCTCCGACTCTTTGGATTACATGAAATTTTCCCCGTGTGCAAATGGCAAATTCAATGTATTCGTCGGATACGGTGGCACGCTAAATGTCACATGTTTAGGTTTTTGGTAACAATATAAGCCTCAACAGGTCACATTGCTGTATGTGACGTTTCTTTTCACAAAGTGAGCAAATAATATGCAAACAAGAAAAGAGCAAGAGATCAGAACATACAAGTGGGAAGAGGAAGAAGAGGAGAGCGTGGGGGGGGGGGGGGGGGGGGGGAGAGAAATGGCTCTGACCTTTTCCTTGAGTGGACTGCGGCTCTCGTGGGCTTTTGCCCAGGTGGAATGGAAGCGAGGTAAAATGTTGAAATAATCAAACGGAAGAGGGAAGGAGGCCAGCGAAAGAAGTGGATAAGTGTGTCCCGGTTGACATTCAAGGTCAGAACTGTGCACAGAAACACACGCTCACACATAAACAAGTCATACTCGATGACACGCACACACACACACACACACACACACACACACACACACACACACCCTCCCTGCCACCTAATGACAGTAATCACTCCCCAACCTCCTGCCGAAAGTGAAGTTCAAGTCCATTAACTTAAAAATATATCACGCTTTCCCTCCTCTGCGCTACACTTTGGCAAATGTACCTTCATTTGCAGCTCGTTTTTTTTTTTTTTATGTCATTTTTCCCTTTTGAGTTCCTTTTTCCTCTTTAGTCTGCTTGTTATCGTTGTGTTCCAGATCTCGCCTTCACTCGCCTCTTATTGACGAGCTCGTGACAACTTTTTTTTAAGAAAACCTTTCAACCCTTCCGCCCTCGTTTCATTCTCTACATCCGCCGTACTTTTTTTTTCTTTTACACTCTTTCTCCCCCCCAGTGTGTGCTCCTTATGTTTCCTTATTTATTATTTTCCTCTGTCAGTTAAATGAATTGCTTTGTTGGCATGACAGTTCAGTTTTTTGTTTTTTTTTGCGTCTCCACAGGCTTGTCTCTGTCCACACCATGTTATCGTTCCTCCTCCTACTGCTGTTCAGATTATCCCCCCCACCCCCCCCCCCCCCTTCTTCCCCCCGTAGCCGCGCTCTCGTCAAAATCTCGGGCCTCTCCGTCCACAATACTATCTCGACTCTGCATACTTCATACATTTCTCTTGTGCTTTCTTTGAGCTCTGGCGCTTTCGCTTATCTTTTTTGAGGGCACACGTCGTACCGCAGATATGTAATGGCGGGCGTTGCCCGTATCACAATATGTCACGCGTGTTTGCTTTGCATTACACGTTAGGGTTCGGGTGAAGAGAAAACACGTTACATATACACACACGTTTTTTTTTCTTCTAGTTTTTCTACTGCAGGCGGACATATTTGTGTGCGCCATGTGTGTTTTAGATCTGTTCTGCGGCGTGTCAAGCTGTCTCCAAGTGTTTGCCACTCTCCACTTGAGGAACCTCTGTGACTCTCACTCTTTCGGTTCTCTTGTCCCAATCACGTAATTCGGTACCCGAGCAATAAGACGGCAAACACTCAAGGCACAGAAGTCATTCAGTTGCAAATGGGAACACAACTCTCTGAGGGTTTATTCGAGTTCTTTGACGTGTTTTTAAAGCCTCATTCAACTCACTATTCTGTAGCTGGAAAGGCTTGAAAGAACAACATGGAAACTTAAGGTGGAGGAAACAATTCCTTGAATTTAATTGGTTTAAATAAAATACGCATACAGTCCATACTTATTCATAAATGTCACATGTAATACACCTCAGTCCCCCTGTTTGTAGAAATGTATGCTGCTCTGAATCCTGACTGATACAGTAATATGTACCTTTAGGAAAGATTTACTAATGCGTCAATCATGATGTTATTTACCTTTATCGATTCAGCACATACACACACATACATTAGATTTATTTTTTACATTAATGCGAATAAGCACAGAACGTTACCACATGCAGCATCCTTGCTACAACGCAGGTGAGCATTATACAGGGGCCACATAGGATGAATGGCCATATTTCACTATTAACATGTCACATGTAACATTAGCGTCAATAATATCATGACTACATTTGTAAAGTATGGAAACAAGACCACGAAGGTTTGCAGCGGATAGCACAGTTTGATTTTAAGGAATTCTTTGGAACAAACTTTTTGTTTTGCTGTAGTTCTACTAATGCATCCCAGTTAAATTGACAACGATATATTGACATTAAAAATGCATTATGTAGCACAATCGTTAAGTTATGCTTTATTGGTCACGTGGGGGGGGTTTACTCCTGCTGTACTGTAACTATTTAGCAGCAGCAGCAGCCCATGGACCAATTCAAGGTAGTCACAGGAGTAACAGAGAGAACCAAACATGCAGGTATGGAGACACACAAACATAGGGAGAGCATGCACAACAACAACAACAACTTCAATAAAGGACAAATGAAGGACAATATTGCTTGTTTTTCCATGATTTGGCCAATTCGAAATAATAACCCAATCATCACCAAGTGAATCACTAATATCTGGGGATGTGGTAATATTGCTGGTAGGAAGTCATACAGGTTTTAAATAGACCCCCCATGTTAGCCAAACGTACTTGGAAGGGAAAACCCAATTACCTGCCAAACAGCATTTTCAGCAAGCTTTATGGAATTAAACACACAATATTTCTGTGTTATTTCTGACATTCTCATTTGATTTTACCTCCACATTTGATAATTGTGGAAATGACATTATTTCTTTGCAACCTGCCTGATCTTCTGACTGCTGAGGTTCTTTCTGCTTTGTCGTAAAATGTTCCACGTTGCCAGACCGGAGTAATCCTCGCGTATGTTGTCAAAACCAATAGAAACCATGACTAGAAAAATGAACCGAGTCGTATTAAATTGAAAGTGATCCATTAATTTAAAAACCCCCGTCATTCCTTTTATACTACCTCTCATCCTGCTTCTCCTCAATCCCTTAAATGCTATTTTGATATATTTTCAGAAATATTTACCCGGTGCATTTAAGCAAAATTGGTGTTTAACTTGAGGGTCATTTAGTCACATTTAGCATTTTTATTGAGACTGTGGAAAAAATAAGCCAGTGGTCCCTGCATCACTTTAATATCTCTCAGCGCTCACAATATTACATTAATAGTTGAGTCCCTAGGTGATGCTTGTTTGCCCATGTGCATTATTTCATTTTGTCGCTATGTTTTCAGCAAGTGAGCTCAAATATTGTCTTGCTGCGTCGTTTTGTAATTCTCTTTACGGGTTCGGTCCTTCTGTATGTTCTCAGGGTCGTTATTGAAAGAGATTAGTAAGAGCCATCTTTGCAATTCAATTTGCAAAAAGACAAAAGCAAGATGGACGGCTTCAAATGCAATTTGAACGGGTAAAAAAAAACAAAAAAAACATTTAGACATTTATCAACGTCTCAAGTCGAGAACGTAGGACCTTGGGAACATGGACAGGCGCCACCCCGGTTACAGAGGATGACGACAAACCGCTTTTTTTTGTTGCCTTAGAAGATTCTGTTGACCGCGATTGACTTTCAAGTCTTAAGTGACAGCTTCCCGTACGATTACGGCTCCCCGGGCATAACGGAGCGGCACCAGGCTCCATGACACGGATGCCAGGCTTCCAGTATCTCCCCCCCCCCCCAAGGCATCATGAGCCGACTTCCACTTGCTCGCAACGGAAGTTTTCATTACATCGACTAAAGTGCTCGTTTTGCGGCCTACGACCGTACTTGTCCTGCCGGTGGTGTCGACACAGTATTGCGCAATAGCCCCGCGCCTATGCAAGGGTTACGGTCCGTCTACCCTGGACTTTTTCCAGGGTTCCAATGAGCGAGCCTGTGTGCGTATGAGTGTATGTGTGTGCGCGTGTGTATGCGTCAGAATCACGCCCGCTCGGCATCGCCGTAGCTGTGATTGACGTTTTTTCACTCAACCGTTCATCTTCGCCGGCAGTCGCCTGCAAAAATTCTCTCACCGAGTATTGATTGCTCGCACCCTCGGTGCGCACAAGCAAACATACATTTAGAGCACACACAGATGCGCTGTGGACACACACGCACACACACACACACACACACACACACACACACACACACACACACACACACACACACACACAGCGTGACCGTAGAGTGCACTATGCAGAGAAACCGCTGAGCTCTTTGAACATCGCATTATGACATTTTCCCTTTTTTAATAAAAGCCCACAAAGTCTTCTTGGATGCTTTACTTGCGGCCATGTGCTTCGATGGAATCACTGATTTTGGAAATAACAATTGTCAACCTTTTTTTTTTTTTATCAAGTATATCAATGAGTTTTTTTGTCTGATTCCTACTCAAAGGACAATGTGGACAGAGTAAATAAAGCACAACGTTTAGTAAAGCACTCACCAGACAGAAATTGTTCTCGGAGCAAAGATGAAAGTGTTCCCCTAATAGCATCGAGATCACACGATGAAACAGCACTTTGCTTACATCTGGTGACATTTCACATTGCCTGTGGTCATCGCAAGTGCTTTTTGTTCATTTTTAGTTTTTCATTCATGGCCTCGACAGGATTCAGGCTGCCTGGGTGCGGGGACCTGACCTTGGACGTGCCGGGACCGCCCGCACCAGCTCGCCCGTTTTTGAATTGATTGGAATAATGAGCTGGACCGAATCACTATCCCCCATCATAGACAAAGCACCGCAAACTCAATGACTTTGCTCTCCTCTTTTTGTACAAATTGTGCACTTGTACAAATTGAACCCTTGTACCACAATCATTATCAGTCTATATTTTACCCACGGGAGCTCTGTGGCGCAGAGTAGCAGCAGAAAAGGGCCCAGTTAGACAAATATGAACTCTTATTGCACTGTTGCAGATGACTGGAAAGGTTTCAGGCCACGCAGTCTCTAAACATTTGATTTGATGGGGTTGATTGTGTTCCTCCTGTTCGTTGTCTTGGCAGGCCTGTGATCGGTCCCCGTCACGCTGTATTATGACTCCCAGTGATCACCCCTTTAAAGTCAGCTCCTCTCCCTCTTACATTCAGCCTAATAATGTGCACATACCGTACACACCATGTGCAGAATTAGTGTTAATGAGGCCACGGACTGTATAAGTGTTGGGCACGGGATAAACATAACTCAATGAGATCATTAGCAGCTAACACGCTAAGCTGTATATTTGAGAGTCGGGGCATTGATGATGTGATGGTAACACACACGCACACATAATCATAATTATGCTGAGAATGTAACAGAGTTTAATAACCATTTAAACACCCAAACATCTAATTGAAAGTAAATGGATTCTCTTGCAATTAAAATGAATTTAGACTAACTTATTATTATGTCGTTGGGCTGGATTACTTTTATTCCACCTATTTAACCAGACTGCATTTGGAAAAAGGCAAAAGGAGATTAAATGGGTGCAGGGTTGCGACTGAAACGCAGTAACATGGTACATTAAGAGTGAAATGATGGAGCAAGTGTGGATGAGGCGATTTGAGACGGTGACTTTAAAAAAAAAAAAAAATGTATACGTAGTATTTTATTTAGGTGTTTTTACAGTTTGACAGGAAATGCATCCTTTGAAAGTAAGGAAGGATAAAAGGAAATTAAACATGCATCTGGCCAAGTCTGGCCATAAGGAAAATTAAATATAAAGTAAATGTTTAAGCAAGTAAATAAGTACAAATAATAAACAAAAAACAGTCATTTCAACCATGCAACACTGTTTGTCAGTCACTCGTGTCAACCATACATTCGGTCCAACAATCAGATATAAAAAATATATTCAAAGAGTTCTAGTCACGGGGTTTCTTATACTTGGATTTAAAGATCTATCTATAGAGTTATGTCTTAGTTGTGAATAGTGCTTGTCTTTTTATGAGAAAACTAGTGAGGTTAGGGAGGGCGAATCACCTGCCAATGTCCTTATTCTGACGTATTTGGTCCATTTTGTCCATGTTGCTGTGTATTGGTCCCTTCTTAGTCTCAGAAGGAAGGTCATTCTTTCCACGAGACGGTGACTTTTTATACTTTTCACACTGAGCAGCATCACAGGAAGGAGGGGGCACAGAGGGAGGAGCCTGTAGCAGCGGTGGAAGAGCTAAAAGGGGAATTAGGGAGAGCTGGCTTCCTCCCAGCTGTGCAACATCACACACTACCTTATGCAATTATACTTGACATACAGTGTGCACATCCCTCCCTCAGAAGAGAGGCTACACGTGGCTTTTCAAGATACTTAAGAAATTAAATAAGCAAGTAATTATATAAAATGAAGAGAATATGGGGAATATGAGTGTCGTCTTAGCCTAATTTGAAAGCTAAATGGGATTGCATAGAATATGTGTTCGAAAGAGAAAGGAGTTAAAGGATTCTTCAGTAACAGGGGAGGAGGAGGTGTGAGAGCTGCAAGGGAAACGATGTTTGCGGAGGTTAGGGGAGATTTACTCCAGCCAGCCCAAAGGACAAAGTATTTGGCGATGATTGACAGACGGAGTGAGAGAGAGAATGCAAACAACATGTCGTCATGAAAGACTTATTTCAATAAAGCTCTTCAAACACCGGCCTGTCCGTCACAGTTGCAGCAGACTTTCTTCTCTCTCCCTCTGTTCTCCTTTATGTGTCATTCTTCCTCTATGTCTGACTTTTACAAAATGATACCGGCATTAACAAATGCCACCCTATTCCTGCTCCGACCTCTTGGTTTATTTCCTCCACCGCTGACTCTCTACACTTTTAACAGTCTGCTCTTTATAACTCTCCTCTCTCTCTCACTCTCTCTCTCTCTCTCACTCTCTCTCTCTCTCTCTCTCTCTCTCTCTCTCTCTCTCTCTCTCACCCGCTTTTAAACTGCCACCATGACTGCCACCGAAGCCACATCTAAAGACACCCGTACACACACACACACTTGCTGAGAGCAGGAAGAGACGCAAAGATGGACACACACGCACGCACGCACGCACGCGCACACACACACCTCCGTTTCCAGCAGCCATAATTACCTTATGCAAATAAGATCAACAAATAAACCATCTCGTCCTGCTGGGCGACCACATATAAGATGCCAAAAAACAAATTCAGGAGCTCATTTAATTAGAACGGAGGTGATGAGAGAGATGCAATATACACCTCCCGCTCCCTGCCCGTGACATTCTCAATCATAAATGTGTGCATCCGCCTTCAAATCCCCCCCATAGGCCTGAATCACGGTAGCAATTATGGTTCCTGGTCCATTTACCCATATTTGCCAGGCGTGTAGGAGAAAAGGCATATATTGAGTTGCCTGATTTAACTGGGGTGACTCAGTCAATGTCTTCCTGGGAGCAACACTTTGGAAGTTATAGATGTAAGGCCAGGATAATTTGTGCCTTTTGCTGCCGATTTGTGAAAATTACAGTCATTTTCTTGCAACAAAAGATCTTAATGGCAGTTCATTTATGGCTCGTACAGTGTGGTGCACTTCCTGTATCGGTCTGTGAGTAAGAACTGCACTTTAAAAGCACAGAAAGGTAAAAAAAAAAAAAAAAAGAGAACCTCTATGCTGGATCTTTAGTTTAATTATATAAAGAGGGTCACAGACGGTACAATAAAAATAAAAAGTGCTGTGAAAATGGGCATGAAATGTCACTCAAGCTTCCGCTCATCTGAAGAGATGAAGAATGATTGATGATTGATGACTAATTTAGCTTGATTTAGTAATGCTGCGTTTTTACATTTCTTATTAGTGTGTATTTTGTGTGTTTGGATTTTGGGATTATTATACTATTGCTTTAATTCCTCAAATGTTTAGAGCCACTTTATATTTCAGTAATTGTAGCAATTCCCCTTTCAGACCATTTCTTTTCAATCGATTGGAGGTGTTTAAAGTGGGCGTTGGGATGTTACTTCCAAAAAAATGTAGACAAAAAAATCTTTGTTTTTTACAAACCAATTTAATGTAACACTTTTGGCAGTGCTTCCAGTAGCAGTAGAAATGTGTTCAACTGCAACGACAAATAAAATCAATTCCACCTAAAAACATAATCTTAATTGTATAAAAAAAAATGATGCTGGAGGTTTCAATGGAATGAACTAGAAGTACAAACCTAAATGAACAAATGGTAAACTTCCAGGAATTGTACATATTTCAGTTTTCAAAGCAAAAGGCCAAGGATTTAAGAGCCCCGTTTGCATGTGCTTGTATTCAGAGGATACTGTAACACACGATAGTAATTCTCAGGATTACTAAACTCGGCTTTTAGCACAAACGTCCGCCTCTTATGCTATTTACCCTGTGAGGCTACCAGCGTGAAATAAGACATTCAGCATCGTTTTGTGAGTCAACAAGAGATTTATATTCCCCCTTTCACAGGCTGACCCGAAGGAGCTTATTCGATTGGTCACACAGCATGTGTCGGCGTATTCGGGTTGGCCGGAGGAGCTCCAGAAGTTGATCATCCAGCTGCATGCGTACAACGAGCGTCTCAGGGACTTCACCCAGGCCCAGGTGTTGCAGGGGCTCGGTCGCGGAGTGGACGTCCAGCGCTTCAGCTCCGACGGAGACTACAAGAAGGAGACCATCCTCGGCCTCACAGAGTAAGCATGGGGGGGGGGGACTTAAAGGGATACACACCCACAGTGCCAGTCAGAGGAACGCGGGTTCCTCTGACTGGAATGCCTTTGAGTGAATCTCCTCACATGCAGTGGGTTCCCTTTGTTTGGTCTGCATGTTTTCAACGGGATTACATGTGATCACAGTTTTCTCCTCTCTCCATGTCTGTGTGTGTAGGACGCTGCAGGACGACGTGTACGGGATCGCTCTGTCTCTGGCTAAGCGCTACAGTGTTCCTCTGTGGGAGGTCTACATGACTCACCTCGAGTTCCTCTTTACAGATAGCGGGTACATGCACACACACACACAAATAATAACACCCTCACATAACCTCTCCCTTTGCATTTCTTTCATCTCATCAGTTTGAAATATGTAGTCAGTCGATGTGCACTAGAAATGCCCCTAAATGCATTTTTTTTTTTTTGATAAACAACACGTATTGCTTGAGTCTACTTCTCTATTCTCACATCTGTTACGTTTAGTATGAGCACATGTCCTCGCCCTCTATTTGAAAGTCTGTAAAGTGATGTGTAAAATAGTGAATTTCAATAGCAACACAGCCTTTGAGTTACGACAAACCCTGACTACATAAAAAGCACACTCAAAGCACCCCCGGAGTAAATCAAACATGTTGTGAATATGTGTTCGTAGGTGTGTGTGTTTGTGTGTGTGTGTGCGCGTGCTTGGGTTTTAGAGGACGCAAGTGTGTCAGTCTATTTCCATAATCTATTTGCTCTCTGACTTTATAGCCAGGGATCTGACTAGCTCTGCACCTTTCCTTGTTTTAATAGAATGCCTTTTCAGCAGTGTGTGGTGTGTGTGTGTGTGTGTCTGTGTGTGTTTGTGTGTTTGTGCGCACACGTGTGTGTATCTGTGATAAATATCCCCCTGTCGCATTCTGATATAAGGGAAATGGTTTATGGACTCCACTTAACGATAAATTACAGCCCATTCCTTCTTTAAACCCGACCACAGCTGCTGCGTGTGTGTGTGTGTGTGTGTGTGTGTGAGTGTGAGAGTTTCCACCAAAATCTCTCAAGATCGAGACAAATGCGTGAAGAATATTCATACTATATTCTTGACGAGAGGCATCTGCATATGCGTATTGATTTAACGGATGGATGGACACGGGGACTGATATCAAGGGAGCAGACGAGGGGAAACGTAAAGGAAAAGATGCTGGAGCAGGGGTGTGAGAGGGAATTTAAACTCTTATTGATCCCTGTAGGGAAATGCATTCTTCCACTCGTCCTCTTTAGCAGTGCAGTGCTCTGGGATCAAGTCCGGCTCTGAAGCTGGTACTTGGAGTCAGGGAAATGACACAAGTCTTCCTGTGGCGTTCCATTTATTTGACACGGATTTGTCCAATTTCGTCCCAAGGCGGCTTTACAATAAGTGCGTTCAAACTCAAAAGAACTAAATATCTTTCAAGATCGGAAGTGCAACCTTCTTACATAAGCAGCCGAGTGAGGCTGTGGAGAAAGATGGCGGTTTCCTACACTCCTGATGCTACTGTAGAGATCTGTAGTTCTTAAAAAACAAAACAAAAAATAGGCACATATAATAATTAATAATAATGATAATACGGTAAAAGGATGACAAATGGGAGAAAAAAAGTCATTGTTAATTGTTATAAAATACAGGATGTAGAGAAAGGTCATTGGGCAGAGAAATACCCACTGAATCTGTGTGCGTGGGGTACGGGGCCGATGGATGGAGGAAGAGGAGGTGGATGATGGAGTGTCCCTCGATTCAGAGGAATCAATGCTCTGCTAAACACCGCCGCCGTCGGCATGTCGGGCTTTGGAGGCGTGCGTCGGGAGTCTTCAGGGACGTGACTTTCAGCTCGTTTTATTGACATTTTAATGACGGCTCTTAAATCACTTAAGTTGCTTTCCCAAACAATAGAAAGCGTGTTGACTTTTTACTCCAATTCAGTTGTCGTCTCTCTCTCTCTCCGTTTTGGCATTAATTGGCCTTTTTTTTTAACTTAAGTATCTTGTGTAACTTTGACCATCACAGAGGACCTGTTATGTGCAGCTGCAGGTAACTGGACCCAAACGCCGTCAACGAGGGAAAGGCAACTTTATTGCACAACAGGCTTCAACGCAGACAAAACAAGCTCACACACAAGATCTTCAGCGATCAACACAAGACGAACCGACAAAGGGGAATGACACGAACAGGACTTAAATACAGAGGGCTGGTGCAGGTGATTGGACACAGGAGGAAACAATCAGGGACAGGGCAGACAATCACAGGGACAGGAAGTGCAGAGAAACAGAGGACACAAGGACTTCAAAATAAAACAGGAAACACGACACAACACTACAGATCCACTACAGATCCTGACAGGACCGGTCTTCATGTCAGGAGTCGGTAGACGAATATGTAAATGAAACTTTAATTGCTTCACGTAGGGGCGCGCAAATAATGTGTCGAACATACATCCCGTATTGCCAACGACGCGCTCGTCATTTCCGTCTCTATACCTGACCGCTCGGCCTGCTTTCTCCTGCAGATCAGCGTTTTTTTGCCCCGCGACGAGAAAATAAATGGTCTTTTGCGGCACCTTCTCCCACCTGACTCGTCCTGAAGATGTGTTTTTTGCTTTGAGCAAAAAATATGAGGAATCCTCAGAGACGGAGAGGGACACCTTGTTGAATTGTGTACCAGCTCTTATTAAGTTCTAATTCCGTGTGTAACGCTGGCAGTGTTTTGGTGGTAAAATGGTAACTCTGCCAGTCTCGCACCTTTTTAGTTGAGAGTTCACTGTATCAATATGAAGCACCCCAAGAAGGCTAATTATTGACGATGCCAGAATGCAATATACTGGTTGCAAAGAGCCCTCAATCAACCGCAGCCACTTCCTTTTCATAAAATCCTCCAAATTAATTATAACTGTACTTCTACTTTGCTCACCTCTTCCCTCCGTCGACGCAGTTTGACCTTCACTCTTTTATCTTAATGGCATTCTTACTTACCGCCATGCTGCATATTCTGTGTTTTGATCTTTTAGCAAAACATACATTATTAGCAAGTGAATGACTGTTGATTCTCATCGGAAGGTCATTTTCTACAGTTGTTATTGATTATTATGCATGAGGACGTTGACATGCCACCAGCTGTCTAGCTGTCACCCGAGTAATTATACACCCTGTTGTTTGCATCGCACGGTTGTCGACATACACACCATTTGATGAATATTTCTCTTGCATTAAGTTAGGCATGTTGCTGCGTGTGCATATTCATGCGAATCGGCGTGTCAATCAGTGGCAATGAGGCCCGAGCCGCCGCTGCTGCTCCTGGGGGCGGGGGGGGGCAAAACGGGACAATATTTATGATTGAATTGAAGCGGGGGAGGGGGTGATGCATGGCACTTGGGCCATTAAGTTTGACTAGTGAGTCCATTAACGCCGTCAACTCCTCGTGTAACCTGCTGTTTTTAACCACAATCATCATCATCATCATCAGGATGAAAATTGAGTGAGCTGGTTAACAAAGTGTAGTATTTAGCAGCTAAAGAGTCAGATAATTCCAGCAGGAACGGGTTATTGATGAAATGGAGCTAAAAAAAGAGAGTGAATTTTGGACTTGCATCGAGTCACACTCGGATGGCCATTAGGAAGAGAGCGAGGGGACAGAAAACGGAAATGCTAATGATCACAGAAAAGCTCACCACACTTATTAAAAAGTTGATAATGTCATGTCGTCCCGTCCCCCCCCCCCCCCCCCCCCCCCCCCCCCCCCCCAAAAAAAAAGAAATGCTAAATCATTTTCATAAGAAAATTATTTGAATGTGTTGCTTTAATTAATTACAGGTAGGCTGTACTGGGTGACTCTCACCTCAGGTGCGAGTGTGTGTGTTAGTTTGCAAGAAGGTGTGTGTCACTGCATGTCTTTTGTGTGTGTTGAGCAGAAACGTATTGCCTCACAAAGAAAAACTGAATCGGCCTTATGCCTCTTGTTGTCAAGTCAAATTGAGGAGCGCTTATTGTCCTGTGCACCAGTTTGTACACACATGAGCAGCACAGATCATATACGACAACAACAACAAAATACAGTTTGCATTCAGGACTGCTCAGCCAAAGCCCCCTGCAGAGTGATTACCGCCGCGGCAATAAAATGTGCTCCGGCGTTTAATAATATAAGAAGCCTGATTATCTTTGGACATGGCGGAAGAGACAAGAAAACGGAATATGGTAATGCGAGACGGGGAAGGAGAGGGGGAATACTGCGCCGTCATTTTTTTTTTAGCCGTGGCTTTTGAAAACTAACGGGAAAAGATTGTAATGAGAAAGCTCCAGATTTTACAGCCACGGACAGAGATGGAGAGAGGTGGGAGGTGGGGGGGTGGGGGGCCTGTGTTGTGCACAGAGAGAAATACGAGCGAGCAGCAGCAGGACAGACGCAAACCATCGGTGGGTCAGAGGGATGCTGAAAGTTCTAGAGAGGAGGCGCTCCACAAAGAGGGTGTGCTGGACGGAGAAGAAAGGCAAAGGTGAGGCGGCGGCCAGGCTCTGAGGAAATGCAGTTGACACACTCTGCCAGGAGCAGCGTCTGACACAAACATATTCACAGCTGTGTGTGTGTGTGTGTGTGTGTGTGTGTGCGTCTGCCTGTGTGCGCTTGCCAAGGAAAACTTTTAACACCACTCAAACAGACCTACCGGGACGAGCCGTCGCCATTGTTCTCATGCCTTGGTGCTTCCAGTCACTTTGGTGCTAATGTGATTACGTAAGGACACATCAGACCCCGATTGGGCTGCCTGTGATTGTGTACACTTAGGGAAGAGAGAGGAGCCTTTACTTAGAGTTAGCTGTTCCGTTGACAGCGGTCTTATTAGAGCCCCCCCGTTGCGAGGATGATTAGCGTTATTTACAATATTGAGCTTATTGTCAGCTGCCTCCGCACTGCTGCCGCTGTCTGTTTTTTTCGTTTTTTTTTTTTCATTAGCCAAAGCGTCCCAGAGAGCTCTGATGGAAAGCCCCAAGGAACCATTGTCCTCTTTGATGTCATCCCGTTCTAAGAGACTCACACAAACACACTCCCGGACCGCCGCTGAATGCTCGGAGCCCCTCGGTGACAACCAGCAAAGAGCTTTTCCTTTACCTTTTCATGCTTTCCATCTTCCCTTGTTTAACCTTTGTTTGCAGTTTCTCCTTTCCGATTCCCCTCTCCCCCTGGCTTCTTTTCACTTGTCCTCTCATTCTTCAGACCGCCTGCTGCGGTTTCTGCGGTGAAACATTTTTATTTATTTTTTTAAAAAAGAAAAGCAAGTCGTGTGCGACTTCACGGATGTTTTCTGCTCTCTGAGCATTTACACATCACATTCTTACTCTCTCTCTCTTTTCTCTCTACATCTTCCTCATTTTTCCCCGCACCATTCTCAGTGGTAATCTATGAAATCCTCATCCTTTGTCGAGGGACTGTGTCTTTGGTGATAATCCTGCAGATCAGTGCTGTTTCTACACCACCAAATAGTGCTAGTTGTCTTCTGCCTGTGATTTTCTTTTTCTTTTTTTTGTTTATGATATTTCTTCCTGTTTTCTCTCATCTTTTTTTGGCATCGGGGTTATCGCTGCTTATGTGAACAACTTAGATCTTTATTCGTTTTTTTGTTGTTGTTTTCCAAACAAACTGCTGCTTGTCGTGCCAGAAACTTCCTGCTAAGTGTGTTACATCCTGTGTACATAATGGATCATTTCCAGAGAGAAGACGCACATCTCCCACAGCAGGTGTTCACAACAGCCGACGTAAAAAAGCTTTAAACTTGGGATAGGCTGGATTATTGTTGTGTGTTTTAAATTTGCCGTGTAAAGATTCAAAACATTCTCATGGCTTTATTCTCCTTTTTAATTTTTTTTCCAGTCTTTCCACCAAGGATATTGAATCCCGGAGCGAGTCCCTCGGCCTGTTCGACACTTTGAAGTGCGACCCCGAGGCCTTTTACAGCCACATGACCAAGTATGTTCTGCCCACCGTGGAGGGAAGCGACCAGGGCCGGCTGCTCTACTACTACACCTTGCTAGACGCCGCCGGCTGCGAGCCGTACGTCACCACCGCCATCAAGCCGGACTCCCACGTCAAACTGCTCAAGAAGCTTCGAGCTGTTGCCAACGGTAAGGCGGTCTGCAACCTACAACCTGATTGAGTCTATTCTTTCTAATGAGATGGGTTAACTACGTATCAATCATCTTATGCAAGAGGTGTGTATCATGAATAATAGCAATTGATTTTGCCTTTGCTCGACAATGGCACCGCTTAGAAAATCAGAATCAACAAAAGCACCCATTTGCCAAACGAGCAATGCTGTTTAAGAGAGAGAAAAAGAGGCACATTAAAAAGAAAGGGAAGAGCCTTGGATCGATCCACCGATATCATTAGTGGAAAACAGCTGGAAGCCTTTAAGAAATCTGGTCGAGATTGATGACTCACACGGATGAGGATGTTCCTTCTAGCCGGTAGATAACCTCATGCCACTGATCGTCATGTAGAATGTTACACAAATACAGCAGCTGAATGCCTAAATTGCAGGCGCCTCCAATCCTTCTGTTGCTCTGAAAGGGGACGAATCAAATACGCCCGATGACATTCTCCTTCTTCCCTCTACGTCATCTTATCCTTACTCTCTTCCTCTTTTTCACCGCCAGCTCTCATGTCAGTTTACGAAATAGAAAAAAAAGCAAAAGGATCGACACGGACACAACTATTCACACTCTGATGTAAACGACACGGGAAGCAATCCACCTCTGTATCGCGTGTCAATCTGCCGAACGGCCCGAGCTCGTGAAAACCGCGGCGCAGTGAGATGCTGTTTCCACTTAGATTTCTGTTGCCCGCGCCGACCTCTCCAAGGACGGCGTGTCCAGGTTGTAGCGTGTCTCACCGGTTCAGCGGTCCGGTCCGGAGTGCACAAAGTTTGTTGCGTACGGGTGGAGGAGGTGTCACCTGTCGATGGAGTTCAGTAAAGGTCAGCAGGGTGTCAGCTGTGTTTTCACGCCTCACTTCCTCCCTCAGCCCCAGATAACACCGCAGCTTTTACCGGTGACACATGTCTGTGTTTAACACACACATACACACACACACACACACACACGCGCACACACACACACACACTTTTGAGTCATCCACACCGACACTTTGTTGCGTTTCTACATAAACTAAGAAAATTGTACTTCACTTTGAGCTCACGCTGCTTCATTTGAAGTTTCACTCACACACGACTCCCGTTTCTCATCTACAATAGAAACTGATTGTTTAACCTTTGTTATCGCTCATTTTTTACTTTGACCTACTTTTACTTTTTAAAACAATGGTTCTATGATTGCGAGACAGAAGTAGACAACAAAGAGAAAACTTTTAAATTAAATACTTAATTTTTGCATAAATATTTTTTGCTATTCACTAACTATGTTTAAATGCATGCACACAAATACAGAGTAATCATCCTAAGATAATATTAGTTTGATTTAACTGTTTTTGTTCTCATCAGTTACGACAACATAATGGCAATATATGATTTCATCACAATACGATTTAATTGAAAGACAATAAATGATAATACTGAATTATTGCCCAGCCCTAGAGGGGACATTTTTTCTCGAGGGGGGGGGGGGGGGGGGACTCATGTCCCAACCCACAAAGGGGGGCAGACACCAAAGCCCTGGGTCTGCCTCACCTGAATGGAACACGGTAATCACAAATTCATATCATTAATGATGGGGTCTGAAGCAGCTGGAGGTTAAGTGACCTAATCAGAAATGGAACTTGAAGTCTTCCTACTGCTTTAAAATGAGGAGAAATCCCAAGGTCGTCAGGGCTGCAATGCCTCGGTGCAGCTGCTAAGCTCCTATTGGACCGTTGCTGTTCAGGAGAGGGGCTTACTCTAAAAACAACAACTCACACATATATACTGTAAGTACATACATGGGCAACACTCATGTGCTGGCAAATTGATAACACATACAAACTAGCACTCTATGTGTCTCTCTCGCTCTCTCTTTCTCTCACACACACACCTACACACTCACACACACACTTGAAAAGCTTAACCCACACATTCACACTTTGTCGCAAAATTGACACCCCGGCTGTTGCGGCGTCACCGCGGTCACCAACTTTCTACTAAGTCCATCTCTAAGACACACACACACACACACACTCTCAAAGTGACTCTTTTGCATTCCTGAGCAGACTTATGAGGCATCCAGACAATGTAGAGGCAGGTGGTGTATTCATCACAGTTTCAGACACAGTACCAGGTGACTGTCTGAGCGGGACTCTCCTGAGGAAGAGGATGAGATGCTGCTTAGAGAGAGAGGGAGAGAGAGAGCATGTGTAAGTGCATGTAACTCTTATCTGCGGTTTAAGTGTCTGTCTGGGCCTGTCTGAAAGTATTGTGTGTGTGCGCGCTCAGAGTTTTATATATGCGTGTATGTGTGTGTGTGTATGTGTGTGCACATGAGAGATTCAAAGCAGCGTTAACGGAGCCCTCCCCACAGACAGACCAGTGTTAAATATTTAAAGCCCAGACAGGCTGTGGTGTTGCCACAGTCTGATAGCGCTTGAGACCGAGAGCACGCCACTTGCGCTCTCTCTCTCTCTCTCTCTCTCTCTCTCTCTCTCTCTCTCTCTCTCTCTCTCTCTTACACACACACACACACACACACAGAGCACTGCAGTGGTAGGAGACACAAACCGTGCACCTTTTTGCATGCAGACACAAGCAGACGGCACGCTCTTTGTTGTTCACGTAAACCTGTTTACTCTCTCCTGTGCCTGTCTCTTTGCACATTAAGTTCCATGTAACGGAAAATTGAACAACATCTGCATATCAAATCACTGTACTTATCCCGCAAGTGTTGCATGGTTTGCACAATTGGCAATTTGTTTTGCCTCGTCAAGTAAATGCATGCGAGAACACCTTTTGTGTTTTTAATGTTGCTGCATTTTAAAGAGAAGCAGTAAAGCAAAAAGGAGAATCAGCGTGACGTATAGGGAGCCACGTCAAAAGCATATCCTGCTTTATATTCATTTTACTGTTAATGAGACCATTATTTACTCAATGAGCATCATGCTGTAGTGAAGAAGACTTGGAACGAGCGATTCAGACCATAAACTCATCTGTACAAAGTGTCCTGAGGTAATGGTTCAAGTGAGAAGTAGAGTCATTTTCTTATACACCTCTATACAATCTGACTTATCTTTGCAACCAGGGGAGTCGCCCCCTGCTGGCTATTAGAAATAATGCAAGTCCAATGCACTTTCGCACTGACTTCACTTTCAGGAGTGCCGCCTGGTACAAAGACAATGAGGTACTTTGAGCAAGAGGGTTAGGTGGCGTTAATAACACATCATCATTATTATACGTATTATATTATAGACGTGTTTCTAAATAATAAACTCTCTCCTGCAGGTTTGAACTACCGGAGGCTGACTGATGAATCGTTGGATCCGCTGGTGACTCTCCAACCAGTTCTGACCAGTCAGAACGTACTGTCTATCTCCAAACTCGCTAACCGGCTGCCCGTGCCCGGTGGTGGAGGCACCACAGTGTCCCCCAGTGCAGTGCACGCAGTGTGGCTGCAGAAGCTGTTTTGGAAAGGAGACCCCCAGTTGCTGAAGAGAGCCCCTCAGAGCGAGCAGGACTACCTCCACGCGTACGACACCTGCGGCAAATACCTCGACCGGCTCGTCCCTGCCGACGCTGTCCACTTCCTGGATGCCATCACCTTCTCACCTGACGCCGCCGAACATGTAAGCCTGTGTTCTGGTCAAACAATAGGGATGCTTGTGTTTGTGAAGGTGCAACATGTTTAAATACAGCGGTCGCAGCTTATGACGCCACCCCAACCAACGGCATTGACACATAAGCTAAGCTAAGTTACCCTTCAGGTTAACGCTGTGTGGTCTGTGGGCACAGTTACTGTTGTTTGCACTGTTGGCGTTCTTCTTCTAGCTTCTCGCCACCAGCTCAGCCGTTTCGATGTTGAGAGCCATATGGAGGCAATCCCCCAATCATATGCTCTGAGTTTGGAATTTAGCACTGTTATGTTGTTTTTTTTGTCCCCCCCCACCCCCTGAAATCCAGCCATCTCTTTTATATGAAATCCCCAGTATGCCAGGCGGAAAAGAGGACGAATTGGCTGACACAGTGCAGTGTGAAGGAGGCTTAGTTAGGAATTGGTGCGAGTTTGGCCGACTGACAATTTATAATTGCAGCACAGAAGGTAGTTGGTTTCCCGGCAGCCGCCCAGACAAGAATCATATTGTCTAAAAAGGAAGGATTGTGGGGATAACTGTCATCTTCCTGCCTGTGCACTCTTCATCGTCTTCATTTTTTGGAACGTCATAAGGCCCTTTTTTTTCCCCTTCTAATTTCAAATACTCTATTCTGTTCACATCCACCCTTTCACACCAGTCGTGAGTCATAAACTAAATTATGAAACCGCACAAGAAATTACAGCCACATAATTACAGCATTCTGAAAAAAAAAAAATTGTCTTGCAGGGGAAAGCGCCTCAGTGCACCTTATCAATAGTAGCCCACTGCTTTTTTCTTTTTCATACTGGCACCCTGCCACCGCCTCCCCACCCCAGACCTGTCTTTTCTTCCACTTTTGTCTCCTACATCCTCTCTCTCGCAGACACTCCAAGAGAGCTAATTGATCCCACTCTACTTCAGAGCCAATTAAACTACAATTCCCACTAGGCTCTTTCCCCCCCCCCCCCCCCCCCCCCCACTGTGCTTTTTAACATGCAGATTAACCTTCAGATACCCACTGTCTGCTCCCTCTTCCCTCACCTTTTTCTCTCCCTTTTGAACCCTCAAAGGAAAATCTTCACCCCCCCTCTCACTGGTAGGAATGCATCTGACCTTTCACGCCCCCCCACGGCCCCCTTCACAATGGATTGATCCATTTCCTACAAGGCCAATGGGTGAGATGGATGGCTGGGACATATCTCACCTATATTTTGAGGGGAAAAAAAAAGCGTTGGCATTTTCCGCTCTCTGAAGTATTGATTTGAGATAGTCTCTTTAGTGGAAGCTCAACCTCCAGCCGGTTTTCAAACCTTGCCCAAGGCGTTGACTGATGTTGACTGTGGGCGTTTATATATCTAATTCTAGCCCCACTCACACATAAAACAAAAAGACTATGTGTGCAAAAAAATGCTTATACACCCTTGAAAGAAATTGTGCAGGTTTGTCAGGAAACTCCATTTGAGTGATCGCCCCATCCCGGCGGAGAGAAGAGCTGTCAGTCTCGGTCGTGATATCTCGCAAAGGCAGAAGTACGAGTGTGCATGCGTCTGAGTGTGTGGCTGAGGTAGGTGGAAATGTGAAGTTGGGTCATTTTTAAGTGTCTTTCTGGTGTGAATGTGTGTGTCTTGTCAACGCCTGCGTGCTTCCATGGATGAGAGTAAAACCTATTACAGTCAAAGGACCCTCTCTTCCCTTCATGAATGGCTAACTTGCTCCCACTGAAGAGAATCAATCACCCCCGTCCGGCAGCTATGATATCTCTCACACACGCCGACACACACACATGCTACTCCAATTCCGGGGTGATATTTTCGGTGCACCCGTCGTCAACACGTTTGAGTTTAAAATGACTATACATAACTTGTGCACCTTTCTGTCCCTCTCTTCCCTCAATTTGACCCACACCCTCACCCCAATTTGCTCTCCTCATCCCGCCCCTCCTCCTCGTCTGGTCCTTCCATCCATCCTATCGCGTCTCCAGCTGAGCATCCAGGCGAGGTCGGAGGTGATAAAGCGAGCCACCAAAGCCCTGCGCCAGCTGGGCGAGAAGAGCAGGAAGAGAGGAGGCGACGGTAGCGCGGAGCAGGAAAGGACGGACACAGCAGGGGTGACTTTTGATGATGCTCTGACACACCTGCGGCAATCGCAGGCCCACCTGGACACCCTGTGCCATGCCTTCATTCTGTCACTCAGAGACAGCCAGCAGGTAGGTCCCATCTGCCAGACACTTCAAATGTTAAAGAGGGAGAAGGCTTCTTGCTGTACAGTTGTGGTAAATGGAGTGTGTGTGTGTGACACTAGTGTGTCAAGTGGTGTGGTGAGTCGTTTTAAATTCTACACGGCTGAATCTGGTGGCTTCGTGGAGGAAAGTCATTGATTTCCACACAAAAAAAGAAAAGTGCTTGCTCACCTTAAAATAGTTATACAAATAGACCTAGCATCATAGGATAAACAACATTATATACTGTTGCGTAATACGCATGCCATATTAGAAATTCTAGAAACTTTCTAACGTACTGTGACATACATCTACGAGGGACACATGGTTTGTTTTTGACCCGATAGCCATTCCACGAAACCCTTTTGATCACTTCCTTTGATACAGACTGTGTATGTGTGTGTACGTGTATGTGTGTGTGTGTGTGTGTGTGTGTGTGATTCTGCTTGACTAACCTCCTCTCAGCCTCAATGTAAATCTGCGGGCTGCCATATGGCCGACTGTACAGTATTCACACCACGCTGTATGTCATCAAGCAAAGTCACACTGACACCTCCCTGTGTGTGTGTGTGTGTGTGTGTGTGTGTGACAGGGTTTTGACCTAACACTCTGACCACTCAGCTGAGTGTTGCTATGCGACCATGAGGCACCCAAGAAAACGGATCATTTCTGACCCCCTCACTGCAGGTTTATGATATTTAGCCTGCGATTCATCTGTGCTCAAAAGCATTTACCCTCCATAATGGTGAAGAAGATACAGGCATTACAAGGCAGATCAAATGCTAAAGTCTCACACACACACACACACACACACACACACTCACACACACGCACCAGCCTGTACAATGCTTCCTTCTTCTAGTGCAGGAAGCGATTATATCCATAATGTATATACAAAGGATATAAGTACCAGGGAAGGGCAGATCGGAAGAGAAAGATAGATAGAAGAAGCCGTGGAGGCTCTGTTTGGCTACACTGTGGTCATTTATCAAGTGTACGTGAGCAGCTGCTGGGAAAATAGTGTATCGTAGAGGAATTTACCACAGCGCCTTGACCTGCCTTAAGGACAGACCGCGAATTACACACTGCAGATATTGTGTAGAAGTGCATACAGATCTGTATTAGAACCTTCTCATGTTCCTTTGATATTATATACAATGAATACAATATTGTCCCTGTGATGATTAGCCGTCTCTGTGCTATATAGCATGCAAAATTACCATCATTTTTTCTAGAAATAATGATCTTTTAGGGCATTTTAAACTTTTATTTGACAGCAACAGCACATAGACGACAGTGAAGAGAGGGATGGGAAATCACACGCAACAGGGTTCCTCCACTGGATGCAAAATTGGGACATCGAGGTGTTTGGTTGGCACCATTAACAATTGCTGTTCGGAGTTTGGTATTCCATCTTCTTACTCTCAGTTAAACCAGCCACCCTGTGGAGAAGCCTCACATCTGCCACTTGTGTCCTTAATCTCTCTCCGTCAGCACCCCTAAACTCGTGCCAATAAAGCAGGATTGGAACAGAGTTTTGTGAGCTTAGTTTTTATCGTGCAGCTCTGTCTTCACCTCACCCATATGTCCTTAACTGGCTCTTAGACAGTACTTCCTCTCCGCCTGCACGGAAAGAGCTGTATTGTTCCAAGAGACGACCATGATCCCAAACTGACCATTATCTAAAGCTCATCAGTATTACACTAGGCTTTGATAACCTACCTATGAATATAATATGAATGTCATATATCATGAATAAATGATGTCCATATATCATGAATATCAATACCCTGTCAATGAATATTACAAACAGGAGAGGGGACAAGGGGCCCCCCTTGTCTGAGTCCGATGCCGACGGTCGTTGTGCTTTTCGACTTGACGCCAAGGATGTCAACGTCTCGCTCCAGAGTGCAGCAGGGAATCCACGAGAGCTGCGATCGTTTTTCCAAACACGAGTGCTTTCACATTGGTTTTCTCAAAGTTTGCCATCGTGCGAAAAACGGTGCGTGACACAGCAACACCTGTCCTGGTTTCTCGTCTCTCCCCTGGCAGACGGCAGCACTGGGCACCGAAACGTGACCACCGTACCTGCAGACCGTGTTTGTCCAGTCTCAGAAGTCCAGTGTCTCGAGCTCAAGGGCGAGCGTGCTAATAGCAGCTCCTTGTAGCTGCTATGAGGATAAAGGCTTTAAATAGGATCTATGTACCATGTCAAAGATGAAAGTTCTGCCTATAGAGGAATTAAAAATGTACTATGATGTAGGTTAAAAAAAAAAGAGAAAAACCGGAACGATAATTTATGCTGAAAATATTTGAAGACGAGGAAATATCTTTTAAAACACACATGGTCGGTCGCATGCTCTCGTCTACACACGCAACCAAATGCCTTTCTCAACTCTCCAAGTTGAGATTTCTCAGGCCCAGGTGAGCTGGACAGTAGGTCAGTGCCGCCCTCTGGGTTAATACCTTCAGAGAGCCGAACACTCAACAACAAACTCCACTCACTAAATGATGTACTTCCTACGACACGCTTTTTTTTCCTCCTCCCTTCAATTACTGTCTCCGTTTTATTTATTTTTGTCTTCTGCCATCTCACATTACTATTTGTCTTTTCTAAATGTTTGATTTCCCTTTTTGAAGTGTTTTCCCTGAAGGCTCGGAAATGTCTGCGCCCTTTCCCACCATCTTTTTTCTTCTTCTTCTCTTCTTTATTCCAGAAGTACGGTCAACTTTATGATTTGTCCCGATCCGAGAGGTCAAAAGTACACGAGCTGGCCG